>NC_047083.1:6154624-6454624 GCF_902459465.1 Asterias rubens | reverse complement strand
AGAATGGTGGTGTACATGTAAGTGCTTAATATATTGTTAAACTGTACTCGATTTCCTAAGATACATGCGGTACATCTTTAAAAAAGCACTTGTGAATATCAATTATCGGCCAAATGCCTGCACACAGCCATTATATTTGGCCATGTTTGGAAACATACTATTATACAGTATAGAAAGGTTTGCGGTAACACCATGTAATGACTAGATCTAATTAGTTGGGGAGGTTCTGAAAAGAACCGTTGGTTTCAACTCGACGTTTCGATCAGTATGCTCTGATCGTCTTCTGCGCTGATCGAAACGCCGAGTTTAAACCAACGGTTCTTTTCAGAATCTCCCCAACTCATTAGATCTAGTCATCACATGGTGTTACCGCAAACCTTTCTATATCGTATTTCCACAATGCAAAGTTTCAAATCCTACTTATACAGTAGATACTACATGTATGTCACTTGTATCAACCAATATAAAAGGCATTGCTCATCTACCATTTGCCAAAAATCACGTGATATAATAACTTGGCATGTGCACACAGCTGAGCATAAAGTACAATAAAGCTTGGCGTCCCTGGGTTTTATATCTATGGCTAAGACAAACAAGGTAACCAGCCAAAATTATGTTTGTCCAACATTCCTTTAACTGGTTCTCTGTCAATACTGTTCAAGTAAATTATCAAGCATCATTTTCTGCTAAGAAGTTCCTCTCCAAACATTCTATGATGAGCCAACAAGGTCTGAATAGCGTCAGGAAAAAATGACATAAAAATTGAGGGAGTTTCTTGCGCCAGTAACCTCAGGACTAGGGCATTACGGGAGTCAAACTGAATCTACACCAGTGAGTCGGGAAACAAGATTATGATAAATCATAATTTATGAGTTATGATTATTTCCATGAAACAAATAAAAAGGGCTGTTTATAGATGTAAGTTAACTTAAAGACTAGAGCCATATCACACGAGGTAATTTTTACATGCAATTTGAAGCAAATAAAATAATACTAATAATAACCACAAGTAGTTCTTATATAGCGCATTCCACCATAACAACCTCAATACATTTTACATTTACTAGTTGCAAAAGATTTGTCAGTCATGTGAGCCATTTTCCTCGCAAGAAATTTATGCAAGCTAAAACAATTGGCTTTTTGCTTTGAGGGATATTCTGGAACCAGATGCTTGTAATTTGCCTTTATGTGACATGGCCTAACACCACATTCTCTTTTCATAAACAAGCTTTTCTAAATAAGACTTGAATATTTGCATGATAAAAAAAACCAATAACAAAATTTCGTTTGCAGTAGTCACCTTCTAGTGTCACGGTAAATTTCTTTTGTTAAAGACACTGGACACTATTGGTACATGTAATTGTTAAAAAAACAGTCTTCTCACTTGCTGTATCTCAACATATGCATAAAATAACAAACCTGTGAAAATTTGAGACCAATTAATCATCCAAGTTGAGAGATAATAATGGAAAAAAAAACACCCTAATCACACGAAAAAGATGTGTGCTTCAAATGCTTGATTTCAGGACCTCAAAATCTAATACTGAGGTCTCAAAATCAAATTTGTGGAGAATTACTTCTTTCTCGAAAACTACGTCACTTCAAAGGGAGCCGTCGTTCACAATGTTTTCTACTATCAACCTCTCCCCATTACTCATTACCAAGTAAGGTTTTATGCTAAAAATTATTTTGAGTTTCACCTATAGTGTCCACTGCCTTTAAGCTTTTATAATTAGAACGCAATCTTGATCATACATGTACTCAAATTATTCTTTGGCAGACTTTGCAAGTTTCATTTTCTTCTTTTTCTTGTTCCCTTTTGGTGAATCTGTTTCTTGTAATTCCATCTTGGGCTTCCTCTTCATGGAGACGTCTTTTTCCGCACTGAAAAAAAAAGAATGACATTCAAGTCAAATAAAAAGTTACACAGTGGTGAAAATGACATATAGTTTCTGAGTCTTTGCGGTGAGATGAAAATCTTTAATGGAGTTTTCCCTTTACTGATCATAACTGCAAAAGGGGATGGTCAAGACATTGTCAATCGTAAAGAGACCGCCAGGAAAAGTTTCTCGCAAGAGAACTGTAAATCCCTATGCCAAATATCAACATGTTTGTTGTCTTTACTTCACAAAGTCAGGGTTTCTTTTTAACAACAATATTCTAAAAATAAAAATTTGGTGTTTCAAAATTTAAACCCGTGGGTCAAACTGGTTTTAAAGGAACATGTTGCCTTGGATCAGTCGATTTGGTCTTTGAAAAACGTTTGTAACCGTTTGTTATAAAATGCATATGGTTAGAAAGATGTTTTAAAAGTAGAATACAATTATCCACACACATTTGCCTCGAAATTGCGTGGTTTTAACACGGTTGGCCATTTATGGGAGTCAAAATTTTACTCCCATAAATGGCCGGCCGTGTTTGTCGACGAGGTAAAAGGAAAACCACGCAATTTTGAGTGATACTTGTGTGGATCATTATATTCTACTTTTAAAAGAAATTTCTAATCATATAACAAACGGTTACAATACTTTTCAAAGACCAACTCGTCTGATCCAAGGCACTGTGTTCTTTTAACCAACCATGTCTGAGGGTAAAATCACACACTAAATGAACAAGCTTACCTTTGTATGCTAACCATACTCTTTTTCTTGCCGGATTTCAATGCCTGATTCCATTCAGCTTCTTGTCCTTTGATTGAATATTGACTTAAATCCATCAGTTTCAGTCGCTCTAATTCCTTCTTCTGCTTGCTCTGTATTTCACTCGCTGCCTCTTCCTGAAATCAAACAAATTGTATGATAACTGATAGCATTTATCATTTTATAATTTGTTGGTAGCCAGTATTTTCAGAGACCATGGTGGTACAAACAGCTTGTACCATAGCGGCTGCAAACAGTTGCAAGGTTTGACCAACTTCCATTCACACATTTTTATTAATAATATTAATAAAGGGTTGGAGGCACTGGACACGTTTAGTATTGTCAAAGACCAGTATTCTCACTTGGTGTATCCAAACATATGCATAAAATAACAAACCTGTGCAAATTTGGGCTCAATTGGTCATCTAATTTGCAAGAGAATAACGAAAGAAAAAAACACCCTCGTTGCGTTACTTTGTGTGCTTTCAGATGCATAATAAAAGGCTTCAGCGGAAGTCTTTTATTATTTGAGTGAGAAATTTCCTCTTTCTAAAAAACTATGTTACTTCCGAGGGAGCCGTTTCTCACAATGTTCTATGTATACTATCAACAGCTCTCCATTGTTTGTTATACCAAGTAACTTTTTTACTAACAATTATTTTGAGTATTGACCAATAGTGTTTAAGAGAAACATACCAGATCCTGTTTCATTGTTTGCCTGGTTGGTTCCATGATAACCTCCTTCTCAGGTACAACCATCTGGCTCTCCACCTGTCTCTCTTGTATCTCAGTGAATTCTTGAACCACTTTCCGGATGATTCGATTAAACAGAGCAAGAATCTGGGTAGCCGGTAAGTCTAAATCCTTCACCAGGGAATCTACTGATTTATGCTGCAGACCTAGACCAACAAGGATCGCCTTAAAATAAAAGGAAACAAACAATTGTGTCACTATAATATTGTACTTATATTGTTCAGTTAAAAGACACTGGACATTATTGGTAATTGTCAAAGACCAATCTTCCTCACTTGGTGTATCTCAACATATGAATAAAATAACAAACCTGTGAAAATTTGAGCTCAGTCCGTCATCAAAGATAATACTGAAAGAAAAGACACCCTTGTCTCATGGAGTTGTGTGCTTTCAGATGCTTGATTTCGAATTCTAAATCCGAGGTCTTGATATGAAATTCGATGAAAATTACTTCTTTCTCAAAAACTACGTCACTTTCAGAAAGAGCCCTTTCTCACAATGTTTTATACTATCGAGCTCTCCCCATTACTCGTTTCCAAGTAAGGTTTTATGCTAATAATTATTTTGAGTAATTACCAATAGTATCTACTGCCTTTAAAGAGAAGGTATAAGTTTGGCTATCACTATTCAAATAATGCCAGTAAACAGCAGCCTACAGCAGCTTTCGATAGCATAAAGCTTTTTGAGAGACACTTCACTTCAAAATAATGTGGTTATGCTAAAAGCAGTGGTATTGACAAGTTTACAGCTTGTTCACTTGTGGAAATGTTGGTAACTGTGAACAGAATTGCCCTAACAATGGCTACATACAGTTTTATGCCAGAAGTTGTTTACAAATCATTGTACATTTTTTTAAAGTCAAAATAACATCACAAGAAATAACTTGGTGAAAGGTTGAAACTGCGTCTCTTTGCAGTCCAATAATTAGGACAATAGACTGACATTGGACTGAGTAACCCTAGAGGTACATATGAAGGAAATAATGTTGAACTTACTAACTGCACAGCAGATAGATGTGACTGTAAGCGATTCAATGTATGTAACCTAGCAACAGCAGGTACTAGATCCATAATGAGATGATAGTCAGCCATGTTACGTGAATAGAGCTCCAGACGCTGTAGATCATACTTAGTACAGTATAACTCTAACTCACTAACTTGCAGCGCTGCCAACAAGTCACAGACAAAATACAGGATTAACAATCATCAAAGAATTATTACTTCCAAACAGGCTGACTTGTTATGTTCAAGTCATTAAAGGCAGTGCACACTATTGGTAATTGTCAAAGACTAGCCTTCGTAGTTGGTGTACAATGTATCTCAACATATGCATAAAATAACAAACCTGTGAAAATTTGAGCTCAATCGGTCACTGAACTTGCGAGATAATAATTAAAGGAAAAAACACCCTTGTCGCACGAAATTGTGTGCGTTTAGATGGTTGATTTCGAGACCTCAAGTTCTAAATCCGAGGTCTCAAAATCAAATTCGTTGAAAATTACTTCTTTCTCAAAAACTATGGCACTTCAGTTCTACACCATCAACCTCTCCCCATTACTCATATTCAAGAAAGGTTTTATGCTAATAAATATTTTGAGTAATTACCAATAGTGTACACTGCCTTTAACAATCCTCCATAGAATTATTTCCACATAAAATACTGAAAAATAGCTTTTAAAAATAAAAATAGTTTGCTTCTTACAGCTCACATATCCAACACTCAGTGACACTCAAGGCATGTATTAGGGACTTCTTTTTTATTATGAAACCTACTCCTTTTACATTGAACAATGTAATGGTTTACAATCCTGCCAATCAAACCAGGAACACTGGAGCCAACCCCTTTTCTTATTAAGTGTACTGGGTACTTTTACGTGCGTTAAACAACACACTGGACCAACAGCTTTCTGTCCCATCCCAAGGATGAAGCATCATGGCTAAGTGTCTTGCGAAAGGACACAAGTGACTTGATTGGGACTTGAACCCACACTCTTCTGATCAGAAACACCAGAGTCTGAATCCGGTGCTCTAAACCTCTGGGCCATGACACGCCACAAGACCAGCCAAATAATTTAAAGACCAGGCGAATCATTATTTAGGGAATAACAGTTTTGGGAGCCTGTGTGGTAAAGACCAGCTTGGTGGCTGTTAACAACGGCCAGCCACCAATCAAGGCCATTCCACACAGTGAAGACCGGCTCCCCACACTGTTATTGCTATTAATAAAAACCTTTTAACGAAAAGAAAAAAAAAAGGAATTTCTTTTCAAAATATTGTAGTTGTTATTCTTACGCTGTGTTTGTGGCTTGTATTCCTTGTGGTGAAGTATACTCAAAGCCATGGAGGGTTTGAAGCTGTGGAACTGGTACGAACAAAGTGATACAAAACGTCTTCTAAAATCTGAAATAAGAACAAACACAACTTAATTACCTCTGAGTGTTTTCAAACTGTGTACATATATGTATTGTGGATTAAGGATACAGTGACAATAACTGGATACAACACAGTTCAACCCCCTCATTTTGAAAACACACAAAAAATGAGTCCACTAAAATCTAGTCTCACTGACTCATAAAATCAAGGACATTAGCGGCTTTGAGCACCATGTACAAAAAGCATGGCATTAGCATGATGATTTTAGATGCCTATTTTCCTATTAGATATAGTTTATTTTTGCTTGGGCCTCTCTTGTAAAAAATTAAAAACAAAATGAAATATTTGTTTATATTAAGGAGGGGCTGGGTCAGAGGTGAGGGTGTGGTTAATATGGTCAGAGGTTAGGGTGGGGTTAACAAGGTCAGAGGTTAGGGTGGGGTTAACAAGGTCAGAGGTTAGGGTGGGGTTAATAAGGTCAGAGGTTTGGATGGAGTCAATAAGGTCACAGGTTAGGGTGGGATTAATAAGGTAAGAGGTTAGGGTGGGATTAATTAGGTCAGAGTGGGGTTAATAAGGTCAGAGGTTAAGGTAGGGTTAACAAGGTCAGAGGTTAGGGTGGGGTTAATAAGGTCGGAGTGGGGGTAATAGGGTCGGGGGTTAGGATGTGGTTAATATGGTCAGAGGTTAGGGTTGGATTAATTAGGTCAGTGCGTTAATAAGGTCAGAGGTTAGGGTGGGGTTAATAAGGTCAGAGTGGGGTTAATAAGGTCAGAGGTTAAGGTAGGGTTAACAAGGTCAGAGGTTAGGGTGGGGTTAATAAGGTCAGAGTGGGAGTAATAGGGTCAGAGGTTAGGACGGGGTTAATAAGGTACTTACCTTTCCAGAAAGCCATGAGCCATGAATCAGTACCAGATTGCTGCTGAGTCATTTCTTCATTGATTACTTTCATCATAATGCAGGAATGTTCACCAGTCAGGTCATTCTACAACAGACAATATCATACAGTGGGGATATCAATGCAAAACACACTCACATTAACCTTATTACTACATGTACATGTAAGTAAACATTTACAAACAATTGTCAAGGTACAATCAGTCATGAGTTTCACCACACATAGACATGATAGATAATGAGCTACATGAACCACTGATAAAGCTAACTACCAAAAGATGTAGTGATTAACAATGAGTGACAGCTTGTATGGACAATAAATTAACATGACCAGTATGTGTAGAGTAAAGAAAAGTAAAGCACAGAGCCTCAGAGCTGTGTGTTAAAAGCAGCCCCCATGCTCACTGAGGGGTATGTTAATACAGAAAGATGAGTTGTCAGCAAAGATATGGCTATCTACATGTACATGTACAATGTACATGCATGATACAGTATTGGTCTTTGGAAACAAAACATGAATATTGTAATTCTTGAGCGGAAGGGCTACACTATGTATGCTTTAATAGAAATGACTGGCTATTTATTCACTTTTTTTTTCTATTGACAAAACGATTTTGAAAGTACGTGAGGGGAAAATGAAAATATAACGTTTCAAATAGTGGTTCATTAAAGTATTTACCGGAGTCTGTCTGAGGTAGACAGGGACAAATCCACCTTTCTTCCAGAATCTAAAAAAAAAAACACAAGATGAATTCATTTGTAGCATAGAAACATATAGAAAAAGTATACCAACAAAGTTGTGGACCACTCATATACATTCAAGAGCAAAGCACAAATGATCATGCAAAATGAGTAATCTTTCGACCCAGGTAGTTTTGCACTCATATTAAAAGAGCATAATATATGCTTTAATACTGTTAACATTGATACAGTACCACCTTTGGTTCAAAAGTTGTGAAAGTAGAACTATCAAGAAGTGTATGTCATAAGCCGTGTTCCCATTTGACTTTTTCTTCCGTTGCCACGTGGAAAGTTACTGTGACAGGCTTTGATGTAATTCTATCATGCGTTCCCACCAGTACTAATTTTCCACGATGTTTGCATAGCAGTTCAGCGTGGTCGCTGTAAGTTTACAGCCAGAGCTAGCCTATGGACTTTTTAGCGACCCCTGATAAGTAACTGTTAGTTTTACTGCCGTTTAAAACCTTTTTATCGCACGGCCAAAACTCTGCCGGTTTTAAATGGCAGTTTAAGAACTCGTCGCTACCCGTTTATTCCCTTATTAATGATGCTTACATTTCCTGTACCATCCTGTAATTGTTATTACCTGAGTAGATCTGAAGTCAAACCGAAGGACACACCAAGGTAATCCAGTTTCTCTGCTTGTCTTTCACTCAGCTTAGACAGTAACGGAGGTAGATTCTTCTTTGGTGCAATCACTTCTTCTATTAAATCCATCTCCTAAAAGTATCGGACAAGAATTCCAGTCTTAAACACTTATCATCAATAACTACTATAACTAGACATAGAGAATTTGTGAACAAACTCAAAGGTGTTCGGTTTCTGGGAGTAAAAGCCTGGATTAAAAAACAAATATTACAACTTACTTTGTTCTCCAGATTTGTAATAAATGATTCAAATTGCAAAAACTGTCAAAACAACATGATTATGTCATCTAGTAAAAGTGTATTTTTGGTGACGTCACCGGTAATATTTTTGTTGAAACAGGCCTTTGCCTTTGCAAAGGATGTATATTTCAACCTAAAAGGTTTAAACAGGTCAAAAGGTCAACCAAAGTTCACCAACATCCATTTCTGTAAAGTACGTAAAGCCCTTTCATATGATGTATAGATTGTCAAAATAGCTTATGTAGTTTAGGAAATATGAACTTAGGAAATATTGACGACTGTAGAAGACACTGTATACATGTATGTTTTAACCGCCTTGAACGAAGACTATTCTTCATGAAGCTTTTTCGCGCTCTATGGATGATCACTGGAGCGTGACTCTGCTGCACCGCTAATACACTACACATTGTGTGTATTCTATGCACATACCACTGGGGATTTATGTTGTTCTTTAGACGTGAATTTTGAAATTTTCAACCTCTCTTTTGAGCCGGAAGACAAAATCAAAATGGAGTCATGTCTGTGAGGCATTTACGCAGTTTTCAATGAGGATTCCGATGATGTTTCGATTGTAAGAATCCCTCATGTAGATCAAAAGTTATGATTTTTTGAATATTCATAACTCAATAATTGATGACGTCATCGTGACGTAACTCAAACGATTTCTTCTCCTAATAAATCGCTAACTATGTGTTAAGTTTCAAGTTCATACGAGTTTTGAAACAGTGTTTTTGTTAGGGGACAAGGGACGTAGAGAAGAAAAAGAAGTATCAATAAAAATAAAAAAACAAACAAAAATAAGAGGTGTTCCGGGCTGTTGGCCCGAACATGGGTGATGAGTGTTACAAAGTGCTTGTTGTTCCAAAACCAGAAATGCTTCATTTGCATTATGGGATACATTAATGTTCGCTACACGTTAAGAGCACCGGACTCAAGCTCTGGTGTTTCTGATTAGCTGAGTGTGGGTTCGAGTCCTGGTTTTGACAATTGTGTACTTAAAAGCAAGACACCTAACCATGATGCTTCATCCTTCGGATGGGACGTAAAGCCGTTGGTCCCATGTGTTGTGTACCACGTAAAAGAACCAGGTGCACTTATCGAAAAGAGAAAGGGTTCGCCCCAGTATTCCTGGTCTGATCAGCTGCAAATTGCGCCACAGCACCTTGTAAACCATTACATGGTGCCATGTAAAAGGAGTACATGTACATGTAGGTTGCAAAAGTAGTTCCACATACCTTGCAGGAAAATACTGTATGTTAAAGAGCCTTGAGCGTCACTGAGTAAGGGATATGCGCGTTATAAGAAGCCACTATTATTATTTAACACCTGTAAACTAGACAAATCTTTCCTTGATAAAAAATACTTTCAACCACAAGAATCATACTTTCTATAACTGTTACAAAGTTCAAAGCTCACAAAACTGTCAATGAAACCCCATACCTCATTCTCCACAGTATTAAGTGATCTTGCTGATGTAGACTGTTCACCCAAATTAGGAAACTGACCTTGGTAGTAACGCTGAAGGAGAGTCATGGATCTAGACCCATATCCCATCTACAGACACAGAAGCATATATAATCAACAAAAAGTTAATACATACAAATATTTTGAAATCAAGGTTTGCAGCATTTGGCAACAAAAAAAAACAGACACATACATGTAGCACTTAAAACACATTAGGGGGACATTTTAACATGTACATCAATCAGTTGCAGTTTTTCCAATGGATGTAATATATTTTCAGGACCTGTATCCACCAAAAAAGTTTTCAAACAAGTAAATGGACTTAATGCAAGCTAAACCTAAAATTATTTGGGCTTTTATAAGAAACCTAACAATTTCAACAAAACACATGATACATTCACACTTCAAAAAGTCAAACTTAACAAGTGAATGATGCAGAAGAGAGACAGCTACACCCAATCACACTTTATGTTACATTTCTACGGGTAGCGTACTTCTGCCATTACATGCTTCATTCAATTTGTTGGCAGGACAAGACCTAAATTAACTGAATTTAATAATTTGTATTGCTTCTTAGCCTTAAATGTTGATGTGTTTCTTTAGGATTCACAGAAACCCTAAAATAATGGATGGAAAATAAAGGTACTTTCTATGGCTACTTTTAAGTGTACATTTTGGGGGTAATGAAACAATGCAAACTATTCCCATTGACATGTAAGCTGCAACTCCATTCCCACAAATTGTGTCCATAGAAAAAACTGATATTTGGATGCCAAAGTTGTCCCCTTGCGTTTGTTGTCATTATTAATATTGTAAGAGAATACACATTATACATGTATGATAAATACTTACCCCTTGATAGTCAGGGTGTGTGGCTATTCTTACAACACGTGCCCCAGATAAACTAGGAAAATCACTGTCTTGAAACTACAAATAAAAAACAAATCTAATATAAAGATTCAAGTAAGACATTGAGATAGTAATATAGTAACTCTGGTCTTTGCTGTTTTTTAAATATATTTGTTTATCGAACATTGCCCAACTCACAAGGCTGGATGGTAACTTCAATGTGAGGATACAACTTAAACATGATGTTAAAATGTGTCTACAACATCTGCATACAGTAAATAACGACACCTCAGAGTAAACAACAAATCCTCAGTGAGTTTATTCGCTCTGATTGTCAAGTACCTCGGAGTCGCAGAGTTTACGCGCTTTGATTGGTCAAAGACTGGTCACATGGTGTGAACAAAGACCAGCTCTGTCGACTAGCAAATGAATGTCCCCAAAACAAGCATATAGGGCCAATGATTTTCCGCAGTCGGGGGAAAGAGACAGAGTTCGCATAACTCGCCCTTTGAACATGTTGAAACGGAAAAAGGGATTTCAGTTTTAGAAAAAAAATGAAAAAAAAATGGAGAATTTGTTTAAATTTTTGTCATGTTCTTCAAGCCAAACCTATTTAAACTGCATTCTTTATTAAGCTTCTTCTTGTTAAACTAAAAAAGCATCAGAAATCCGACCATAAAAAGATTGATAAGAGTAATGATACCTGTTGAGAGATAGTCCATGGGATGAGATCACCTGAAGCTCTCTTGCCTCTTGATAAACTACTCATAATACTCTGTTTAGATATCTGTCCCTCCAGACACACCTAGATAACAACCAATCAACAATACAGGCATGAGAATGGGTCATGATAAAAAACAGGAACATTTTGCAGTTATTGCAAATGTTAACATCCCAAAACTTGTGTGCGCATGCAACACTTGTGTGCGCACGCAACACAAGTGCGCAGCACAAAGTCCTTTACGGCCGGGGTCCAAAACCTGCCTAAGGGCCCTGGAAGCTCTGGGTACTTTAGGAGCTCTGTGGTGGTCTTTGATGCATCAATATCATTCAAGGATCTTAGGGAAAACAATTTACACCTTCATTAAAGGCACTGGACACTGTTGGTAATTACTCAAAATGATTTATAGCATAAAAACACCCTTGATACGATCAATGAAGAGCTGTTGATAGTATAAGTTATTGTGTCAAACAGCTCCCTCTGAAGAAACATAGGTTTTTAGAAAGAAGTAATTTCTCACTAAAATATTTGAATCAAATTCGAGACCTCAGCTGAGCTCTTGAATTAAAACATCTAAAAGCGAACCACTTGTGCAACAAGGTTTTTTTCCCCATTATTCTCTCGCAACATTCGACGACCAACTAAATTCAAATTTTCACAGATTTGTTATGTACATGTATGCATGTTGAGATACACCAAGTGAGAAAACACTGGTCTTTCGCAATTACCAATAGTGTCCAGTGCCTTTAACCAATACATAAAAACATGCAAAAGGTATCATTGTTGTCTTGGCATATGTAAGTATAAAGCATGTACACGTAAGACTAGCACCTACATGTATAAAGCATGTAAGACTAGCACCTACATGTATAAAGCATGTAAGACTAGCACCTACATGTATAAAGCATGTAAGACTAGCACCTACATGTATAAAGCATGTAAGACTAGCACCTACATGTATAAAGCATGTAAGACTAGCACCTACATGTATAAAGCATGTAAGACTAGCACCTACATGTATAAAGCATGTAAGACTAGCACCTACATGTATAAAGCATGTAAGACTAGCACCTACATGTATAAAGCATGTAAGACTAGCACCTACATGTATAAAGCATGTAAGACTAGCACCTACATGTATAAAGCATGTAAGACTAGCACCTACATGTATAAAGCATGTAAGACTAGCACCTACATGTATAAAGCATGTAAGACTAGCACCTACATGTATAAAGCATGTAAGACTAGCACCTACATGTATAAAGCATGTAAGACTAGCACCTACATGTATAAAGCATGTAAGACTAGCACCTACATGTATAAAGCATGTAAGACTAGCACCTACATGTATAAAGCATTTAAGACTAGCACCTACATGTATAAAGCATGTAAGACTAGCACCTACATGTATAAAGCATGTAAGACTAGCACCTACATGTATAAAGCATGTAAGACTAGCACCTACATGTATAAAGCATGTAAGACTAGCACCTACATGTATAAAGCATTTAAGACTAGCACCTACATGTATAAAGCATGTAAGACTAGCACCTACATGTATAAAGCATGTAAGACTAGCACCTACATGTATAAAGCATGTAAGACTAGCACCTACATGTATACACACATTTTGGGGACCTTGAATCATGTGCATTAATACCCCAGTCACAATTAATAGCTTGCGATGGGGTTGCAAGTAGTTATCAATGGATTTCTAGGCATTTCAGTAGGGCCCCAGGGGACTTCTTGCGGCTGCCGGGTCATCTTTGGGAATCGGGCGAGCTTCAAGTTACTGTTAATTTGAACTTAAAACCTAGGCCAAATTTCATAGAGCTGCTAAGCACACAAAATTTCTTCCTTGATAAAAACAAAGATTACGAAGCAAGTTTCCATTTGTTGCATATTACTTGTTACTGGTATTCAGCTGTTGTTTGCTTATTCTGAAAATCACGTGGAAATTTGGCTGGTGATCTTGTTTTTTATCACGGAAGAAATACCATGCTAAGCAAATTTTTGTGCTTAGCAGCTCTATGAAATTGGGCCATGGTGTGGCAGTTTGCATAAATGACAAAGTAAAATGTTATTTGTATTTATGTTTAAGAGTGACCTACCTGTAGTACACACAGTATTTCTGGCAGAGTATTCTGTGACTGATCAACAGGTCCCAATAGACAGAAGATATGATGAGCAGGAGCATCTGATAATAACTGCAGATCATTGGGAGTGTTCTACAAACACAAACAAACAGTCATTATCTTCAATTATTAATATAATTATTATTATTATTATTATTATTAAGTATCACTGATGGTAACCCCATTAGTGTCAAAACACTGTTCTCCCTGGAGGCCCTGTAGAAAAAGCAATACACAGAACAATTGAGAAACAAACATGGAAGAACAAATCCCATAAAAGCAACAACAGCACTCTACACCACCAGGAAAAAACGCAGAGAAAACAAAATTGAACCCAAGTCTCGACACTCATGGGGTGACAGGTCTTTTTCTTCAGCCGCGCCACGCATCTGGAACTCTCTACCACTTAATCTTCGATCTTGTCTTCGTACCGAAAAATTCAAGTCTCTTCTCAAAACTGATCTTATGTCACAGGTTTTCAATGACTAATTTTGTTGTGTCTGTTTTTCTTTGTGTTGTGTTTTGTTTTTGTTTTGTTTTTGGTTTCACTGCGCCTTGAACACCCAGCAGGGTTGATATGTGCGCATTACAAGTCTCATTATTATTATTATTATTATTTCATTTTATCACAGCATGCAAAAGAAAGATCTCATTTTCCTTTGTGCCGGTAACTCCTCGAGCCGGGCTACGTCCCGTAGCCTTAGATCTCAAGGGTCTTTCTCAGGATCCTCGCTGTTCCCAAAAGCGCTGCCTTCTGTAACAGATCTCTACCCTCACATTTGTCCCTATTTCATCTAGATGTTTCCCCAGTGCTTTGGGAATGGTGCCAAGTGCTCCAACCACCACGGGGACTACTTTTACCTTTACCTGCCAAATCTTACGAAGTTCCCTGGCCAGGTCCTGGTACTTCTCGATCTTTTCCATCTCCTTCGAAGCTACCCTTATATCACCTGGCACAGCTATGTCAATGAGATAACACATCTTCTTCGTCTTATCTAATAGCACAACATCCGGACGCCTATGTTGTATAACATGATCGGTCTGAATGTTAAAGTCCCATAGGATCTTGACCTGGTCGTTCTCTACAACTTTCTCCGGAACATGGTCGTACCATTTCGCAAGCACTTTGACACCATACTTCTTACACAGATCCCAGTGAATCACCTTGGCCAGCTTGTCATGTCTTCCTTTGTACTCCGTCTGGGCCATCTTACTGCATTCGCTAACAATATGAAATACAGTCTCCTCTGCTTTATTGCACATTCTACACATAGGAGAGACGTTTGCTGTCTCTATCCTTGCCTTCATTACATTTGTCCTTAGAGACTGGTCTTGCGCCGCAGTAATCAAGCCCTCTGTTTCCTTCTTTAGTTCTCCACTCTTTAACCAATTCCATGACTTGCTGCTGGCCACTTCCTCAGTACACCTCAAGAACCGGCCATGAAGTGGTTTGTTCCTCCAATCTTGATGTCTTTCCTCCTTCCTTTCCCTCTTGTACTCTTTCGGCCCAACTTCGTCTGCCCTCGTGTACCTTTGTGCAACTTTCAACAAGCTCTCCTCGGTCCTCCTGACATGACAATGCAAGCTTCTGCGCTCGATGTTAACACTGTCCGCCACGCTAAGCAACCCCCTTCCACCCTCTGACCTCGGAAGATAGAGTCTACTAACATTTGACCGCGGGTGTAGCATGCCATGCATGGTCATTAGTTTTCTTGTCCTCCTGTCAGTGACATCTAGATCTTCCTTAGTCCACTCGACAATACCCGCACTGTACCTCATCAAAGACACGGCCCATGTGTTAATCGCCTTAATCATGTTCCCCCCATTTAGTTTAGACTTCAAACATTTCTTTACACGCCTGATGTATTCTGCCTTCAGCCTTACCTTTGATTCCTTGTGAAGGACATGGTCCGATTCAAGTACACCAAGATACCGATAACTCTCCTCCTCACCCAAAGCCCTCAACTGTGCACCATCTGGCAGAGCAATGCCATCGGAATGTACCATCTTCCCCCTCTTCATGGTCATTGAAGCACATTTCTCCAGACCGAACTGCATCCCAATGTCATCACTGAAAATCCTGACGGTCTGCACCAAAGAGTCGATCTCGGCCTCATTCTTCGCAAACAACTTCAAATCGTCCACAAAAAGCAGATGGTTGATCTTACATCCGTCCTTCTTCATTACATAACCTGCACACACCTTCCTTAGAATCATCGACAGGGGCATCAGTGCAAGAACAAACAGCAGCGGAGACAGAGAGTCACCTTGGAAAATACCTCTTCTTATGCATACCTTGCCCAGATTATCATCGTTGGCTGTCAGATTTGTTCGCCACGTCTTCATGCTCTCACCTAAAAGACGTTTTACTGCATCAGCCACTCCAACCATATCCAGACATTCCATTATCCATGTGTGCGATACCATGTCATACGCCTTCTTGTAGTCAATCCACGCCATTGCCAAATTAGTCTTTCTGCTCCTGCAGTCCTTCAGTACAGCCTTATCGATGATAAGTTGATCCTTCGTACCTCTGGACCGCTTCTTACAGCCTTTCTGCTCCTCCGGAAACAACTGCTGGTCATCCATATGGCGATATAGGTCTTCTGCAATCATACTGGTCAAGAGTTTATACATCACAGGTAAGCACGTGATTGGTCTATAATTACTGGCAATGTTACCTTTCTTGACATCCTTCATGATCAGCACTGTTTATTATTATTATTTCATTTTATCACAGCATGCAAAAGAAAGATCTCATTTTCCTTTGTGCCGGTAACTCCTCGAGCCGGGCTACGTCCCGTAGCCTTAGATCTCAAGGGTCTTTCTCAGGATCCTCGCTGTTCCCAAAAGCGCTGCCTTCTGTAATAGATCTACCCTCACATTTGTCCCTATTTCATCTAGATGTTTCCCCAGTGCTTTGGGAATGGTGCCAAGTGCTCCAACCACCACGGGGACTACTTTTACCTTTACCTGCCAAATCTTACGAAGTTCCCTGGCCAGGTCCTGGTACTTCTCGATCTTTTCCATCTCCTTCGAAGCTACCCTTATATCACCTGGCACCGCTATGTCAATGAGATGATACATCTTCTTCGACTTATCTAATAGCACAACATCCGGACGCCTATGTTGTATAACATGATCGGTCTGAATGTTAAAGTCCCATAGGATCTTGACCTGGTCGTTCTCTACAACTTTCTCCGGAACATGGTCGTACCATTTCGCAAGCACTTTGACACCATACTTCTTACACAGATCCCAGTGAATTACCTTGGCCAGCTTGTCATGTCTTCCTTTGTACTCCGTCTGGGCCATCTTACTGCATTCGCTAATAATATGAAATACAGTCTCCTCTGCTTTATTGCACATTCTACTCATTAGAGAGACGTTTGCTTTCTCTATCCTTGCCTTCATTACATTTGTCCTTAGAGACTGGTCTTGCGCCGCAGTAATCAAGCCCTCTGTTTCCTTCTTTAGTTCTCCACTCTTTAACCAATTCCATGACTTGCTGCTGGCCACTTCCTCAGTACACCTCAAGAACCGGCCATGAAGTGGTTTGTTCCTCCAATCTTGATGTCTTTCCTCCTTCCTTTCCCTCTTGTACTCTTTCGGCCCAACTTCGTCTGCCCTCGTGTACCTTTGTGCAACTTTCAACAAGCTCTCCTCGGTCCTCCTGACATGACAATGCAAGCTTCTGCGCTCGATGTTAACACTGTCCGCCACGCTAAGCAACCCCCTTCCACCCTCTGACCTCGGAAGATAGAGTCTACTAACATTTGACCGCGGGTGTAGCATGCCATGCATGGTCATTAGTTTTCTTGTCCTCCTGTCAGTGACATCTAGATCTTCCTTAGTCCACTCGACAATACCCGCACTGTACCTCATCAAAGACACGGCCCATGTGTTAATCGCCTTAATCATGTTCCCCCCGTTTAGTTTAGACTTCAAACATTTCTTTACACGCCTGATGTATTCTGCCTTCAGCCTTACCTTTGATTCCTTGTGAAGGACATGGTCCGATTCAAGTACACCAAGATACCGATAACTCTCCTCCTCACCCAAAGCCCTCAACTGTGCACCATCTGGCAGAGCAATGCCATCGGAATGTACCCTCTTCCCCCTCTTCATGGTCATTGAAGCACATTTCTCCAGACCAAACTGCATCCCAATGTCATCACTGAAAATCCTGACGGTCTGCACCAAAGAGTCGATCTCGGCCTCATTCTTCGCAAACAACTTCAAATCGTCCATAAAAAGCAGATGGTTGATCTTACATCCGTCCTTCTTCATTACATAACCTGCACTCACCTTCCTTAGAATCATCGACAGGGGCATCATCGCAAGAACAAACAGCAGCGGAGACAGAGAGTCACCTTGGAAAATACCTCTTCTTATGCATACCTTGCCCAGATTATCATCGTTGGCTGTCAGATTTGTTCGCCACGTCTTCATGCTCTCACCTAAAAGACGTTTTACTGCATCAGCCACTCCAACCATATCCAGACATTCCATTATCCATGTGTGCGATACCATGTCATACGCCTTCTTGTAGTCAATCCACGCCATTGCCAAATTAGTCTTTCTGCTCCTACAGTCCTTCAGTACAGCCTTATCGATGATAAGTTGATCCTTCGTACCTCTGGACCGCTTCTTACAGCCTTTCTGCTCCTCTGGAAACAACTGCTGGTCATCCATATGGCGATATAGGTCTTCTGCAATCATACTGGTCAAGAGTTTATACATCACAGGTAAGCACGTGATTGGTCTATAATTACTGGCAATGTTACCTTTCTTGACATCCTTCATGATCAGCACTGTTTTTTCCTCAGTCATCCAAGATGGGACCTTACCCTGTACTAGACACTTGCAATTGTAGGGCCATTCGCTCATGCAAACTACGGAAGTTCTTCAACCAGTACCCATGCACATAGTCCATACCCGGGGCTTTCCAATTTGGCACCTTCTTTATCTGTCTCTTAACCTTGTCCACGTCAATCTGGAACCCTTCTTGCTGTTGTACCCCTCTCAATTCATCTTTCACATCTGTTAGCCATTCCGCTTGTCGGTTGTGTTTTACTGGTTTGTCCCAAATACCACCCCAGAAAGTTTTTGCCTCTGTTGGTCTCGGAACCGCTTGCGTGCTGTCAGCCTTCCCATCCAATTCCTTAAACAACTGACGCTGATTGGTGTTAAATAATCTATTCTGGTGAAATTGTCTAACCCTGTCGTCATACCTCTTCACTTTTGCAGCCTTAGCCTTAACCCTTTGCTTAATCTCCTCTATTACAACACTCACACCCTTACGTTTGACGTTGTACTTTGTCATAACTGTATTCCTTAAGTCTGAACTATTCAATAAACCCTTATTCATTTGTTCTATTCTACTAAGATCTCTTCGCAAATCTTTAATTTGACCCTCCAGCCGACGTTTCCACCATGGTGTACTGTTCCCTTGTTGAGACACCTCTACCCCTAACTTTTCCCCTACTACAACTGCCCCTGCAAAAATAAGACGGTTAGTTTCCGATAAATTATCCGTACTTACCGACCCAAGGACTTTACTTATTATTATTATTATTATTATTATTATTATTATTATTATTATTATTATTATTATTATTATTATTATTATTATTATTATTATTATTATTATTATTATTATTATTATTTCATTTTATCACAGCATGCAAAAGAAAGATCTCATTTTCCTTTGTGCCAGTAACTCCTCGAGCCGGGCTACGTCCCGTAGCCTTAGATCTCAAGGGCCTTTCTCAGGATCCTCGCTGTTCCCAAAGGCGCTGCCTTCTGTAATAGATCTACCCTCACATTTGTCCCTATTTCATCTAGATGTTTCCCCAGTGCTTTGGGAATGGTGCCAAGTGCTCCAACCACCACGGGGACTACTTTTACCTCTTATTATTATTATTATTATTATTATTATTATTATTATTATTATTATTATTATTATTATTTACAAGAAATAACCAATTAGAAGCACAAAAAACAAATCAATGACTCTGTAAACGCCAGTACATAAAAATGAATGAAGTCAAGGTGGGTTCATTGTGCCATCGCTCAGGCAAACCGTTTCACAATGAGAACCCTTCATGAGAAAGGCTTGTATTTTGCCTTCACTTTAGGCACACACAACCTATTACTCTTTGCATTTCAGATGGAACAATTATACCTTGTAGCCGTAGGGAAAAATAAGTCTTGTTGATATATGGGTCAATTACCATTGATGGCATTGTGAACTAATTTGATTTCAAAACTACAACATCAGAAGGGGTTAAAAAAATAATTGTAGCCCACACCTTGAAGTGGCCTTCAGGGCATCTGGCGACTTGCATTACAAAAATAATTTTAAAAAATTAAAAAATTCATGCATGATCTTAAACGCTGGGACATCTGACATTTAAGATAGAAAAGTGAAAAATTTTGCGATGCATGTGGGACTCGCGTCAACAGCCACTAGGAACTTCTTATTAATAACTTCACCGCCGTGAAGTAAATTCTTAGTTGGTCTTTACATTTGGACTATCTTGGTTAACAAGTGATTGTCAGGAGACATATTATATATTTGGTATGCGGTAACACCACAAGTGTATCTACTTGCCAGGTAGAGTTTAATCGTAGAAAACCTGTCTTTCTTTATTCTACTACTGCGGAGTAGATTTGTCGGATGTTCGGGAGACTTCTCAGTTCTGCAGAGAGAACTGTCCTGCTTCTAAACTACTACCCGGGCGGAAGGTATATAAAATTGATTGGGACTACTACTTTAGCTTATAGGATCGTAATTAACTGCACTACCGCTGAGTCAGTTCTTGAATTGGTCTCAACATTTCGACTAGCTTGTTTTAGTCATCAAACAGTGAGACATTGTGGCATTTATAAGAGTTTTTATTTGATAATTACCTTGTAATGTGCAGCCACATAGATAGCCATCAGACGCTGTAGAAATAACTCTGATGCTTTATGATAACTAAACAGTGTATCTCGATTGATGTAATATGTGTACTGCATTCAGGAATAACACTGACTTCAATTTTAAAATATCAACAAATAATCCTAACAACAGATAAATGTTTGGGGATTTAGGTGCAGAGTTAGTGACTTGTTTTACTCATTTCTCAAAAACTACAGCACCTCAGCTAGTAATATTTTAAGGTAAGCTTTCTACTATCATCATCTTCCAACGGTGTTAGCTTAACGTAAATCTGTGGACATTGTGTTTTGTGTCCTACAAAAAAAAACAAGACCCTTTAAGTTTCCTTTGACCAAATGTTGTTTAGCTGTGTTCGCATTGGACTTAAAATGGTTAACTTACCGCTGCAAACTGTTAACTTACCGATATTAAGTCCAAGTGCCAACAGCCGGAAACTTACCGGGGTGGTTAGTTACCGGGACCCTGGGGTGGTAAGTTACCGCAACGGCACTGTTAACTTAACAGGTCGATTCGGGTGGTAAGTTACCGCAACGGCACTGTTAACTTAACAGGTCAATTCGAGCTGCGGTAATGCACCAGTCCAGTAACTTAGGAATACTGTCATGTGACTTCTTTCTAAAAGGTCCACTGATGTTCACACCAGTTCGCGTGCAATACACACTGCTCCAAAAATATAGGTTATAAATGCGCAGCTGTGTTTCTACTGGGTAAGCAACGCGCGGAGCCCAATACCGTGCCAGAGCCCAAGCCGAGGTTAGAAAAAGGCCCCTGGTAAATTACCGGACACTATTGGTGTATCTCAACATAAACATAAACATAAAGCAGCAAACCTGTGAAAATTTGAGCTCAACTGGTCGTTGAAGTTGCGAGATAATAATGAAAGAAGAAAAAAACACCCTTCTCACACGAAGTTGTGTGCGTTTTTGTCACTTCAGAGGGAGCCATTTCTCACAATGTTTTATACCATCAACCTCTCCCCATAACTCACCAAGAAAGGTTTCATGCTAATAATTATTTTGAGTAATTACCAATAGTGTCCACTGCCTTTAATTTACCGGGCCGGTAAGTTAACTTACTGGCCCGGGAAGTTACCAGACCCAAACGTCCAATGCGAACGCGGCTTTTGATATACAAAGGATATAAGTCACAGTCTTGAGGCAGAGGGCATCCTGATGATATACGAGGCACATTAGTTACATCTAGACATAGTAACCCATTCAACCATTGCTCTAGCTCATCTCCTACTGAATAACGTATCGATTCATCTAGGCTAACTTCATGCAGCACACGACCTACAAAGATAACAATAATAATAATATATTAGTTACATCTAGACATAGTAACCCATTCAACCATTGCTCTAGCTCATCTCCTACTAAATAACGTATCGATTCATCTAGGCTGACATCATGCAGTACACGACCTACAAAGATACATTTTGTACAAAATTACAAATACAACCACAGAGGTGTGAACGTGGATCTTTCCAACTAATACAAACACAGAGGTGTGAACATGGATCTTTCCAACTAATACAACCACAGAGGTGTGAACGTGGATCTTTCCAACTAATACAACCACAGAGGTGTGAACATGGATCTTTCCAACTAATACAACCACAGAGGTGTGAACATGGATCTTTCCAACTAATACAACCACAGAGGTGTGAACATGGATCTTTCCAACTAATACAACCACAGAGGTGTGAACATGGATCTTTCCAACTAATCGAGCTGGTTGGCATTCAACATTTTCTGCAAACTTTCAATTAGTTAAAATACCTCCCATGAGTGGTTGTTTTGTTTCCAACAAATTCAACAACATGTTGGAATACTTTTACATAACCACATTACTTCCAAGTTAAATGATTCTCAAAAAGTTGTTATACTATCGAAAGCCGCTGTACTCTCTAACTTAATAATTTTTGATTGCCATAAATATCAAGAGTGATTACAAAACGTATACCTTCCTTTATCATATCATAGTTTAAACATTGTGTATCTTCCAGCCGTTTCCACCTTTTGTCCTGTAATGTATTGTGATGTCTATCTGTCCACTTTTATTTTGTACCATTCTTTTCTTCAATACACTCTACCAACATGTACAATAGACCGTATTGAATATGATGTCACCGTTCAAATATTTGCCCTACAAGATGGCATCTGCGAGCGTGTGCGTGTGTGTGTGCGTGCTTGTGGCGTAGAAATCAAACCGGGAGTGCTGCATGCTTCTTTGTTGTACGCGTGTAGACGCGCATACGGTTTGACCTACAAGATGGCGACTTTCATAGCAGCAAAGGGGTTATTCAATAAGGTCAATAAGCTCATCCTTCACTGGCAGGGCAATTGATTTAATAATACTAGCCATCATCTCTGAGCCTCAAACTACCCAAAATAACTCAAGCAGGGTCCGACAACTACGTTTCAAGACCAGCAGAATTAAGAATTTCTTTCTGCCTAGTGCAATGTTTTTATCACAAAAATAAATATTGTTGATCTTAATTTTTAATCTTATTTCATACTGTCCCAGACCAATGGATTGAAATCCTAAGTGAAGGTTTCTGAGCTTCCAGAATGTTACCTGCAGCTGAGGATCCAGCATCTGTGTGACTGTTTCCACTGTTTGTCTTTCCACTAGCGCCAAATGTTGCATTCTGCTGACGGAGTTGCTGAATCAGCTTAAGTGAAAGAGACCGTCCTGTTCCCTCGTACCTGGAGTAAAACAAAGCCATAAACTGGTTAAACGTTCCCCAAAGAAAATCACTTTTAATTAGTTTATAACTGGTTGGCTCAGGGCTAATGTGTTGGTTGTCAATTGTGTGAGAATGCCGTGTAGTGGGGCATGTCAGTAGGCTGAGGGATTTGCAGTGGAGGAGGGTGGTAGGACAGTTCATTTAAGAACTGAAAAGTCTCCTGATTTCCATTCTACTCCCCGGTGGTTGAATATCAAGCCAGACAACATCTCAAAAGAACATAATCTGTACCTGGCAAGTAATTACAAACATGGTGATACTGCAAACCAAATATATTATAAGTTATCACACAAGCGCGAGTGGAATACGGAAAAATATAGCGCTTCTGCGTTCGGCCTCGTTGGATATGGGACGCAGAAGCGCTATATTTTTTCGTATTTCACGACCGCGCGTGTGATAACGAATTTATCTTCCAGTCTCACTTGCAACCATAGATATAGAATAGAATAACTAGATCGGCCGCGCGTACATACGCGGGTTCTGGCATGGGGGCTGCCATTGCCTATCTCCCGTGTACATTTTCTGTGCGTTGCCGTCAGCACGTGACTTTTTGCCGTCAGCATGTGACATTTAGCGCGTCAAAGGCCTATCTCCCGTGTTCATTTTTGCGCGTCGCCTTTCGAACGTAAAATTTTTACCGTGTCCATGGCGAACAATTTTATTTTCTACACAGGTAATGGCGCATATGTACGCGCGGCCAATCTACTTATTTAATTCTATATCTATGCTTGCAACGTGCAAAATTTAAAACTTCAGAGCGTTATTTCACGCGCACAAAGTTTAGAATGTAATTTTTGCACTGTCCGTATACGGAGCATGACAAAATGACATTTCACAATACGCACTGTGTAATAAAAACAGAGAAAGTAGGATATAAAACAGAGGTCGTAGCATATATATTTTTATCCCCCTAGAAGTTCGATCATCTGATTGGTGGATTAGCGCGTACTGGAAGATAAATTGATATACATCTACCTCAGCAAAGCCTCAACTCCCATGTATTAAAAGACCCTTCCCATGAAATAAGATAGTTGCACATAGAGCCTGCGCACTAACAATTTGGTTGGCAAACTGAGGGAGCATCGCACTGCTTTGTGCACGGCTAATGGCTGCGTGAAGCAGTCGCAATTGTGCGTCTGCTTAGTGCACAACTCTGACATTTGCCAGCCAACAGGGTCTGTTTGCATGCATGAATGCAATTAGCATAATTCATGGGAAGGGTCCATTCCTGAGATGCTAACAGAGCAGAAATACATCAAATTTGCATGATTACCCATTAACAGTTGATGACATGAAGACGAGATACGGTCCAAGGAGCTCCTTAACCAGGGGAAGAGGAATCGCTGCTGCTTCATCAATTACTAAGAGCTCAGCTTGACCAAGCTTAGCTGCATCACCTGGATGGATGTACTATAAATAATACGCATTATATCACTACTAGATAAAGAGTAAAGGTTTAGATGCTGTTTCATCAATTACTAAGAGCTCAGCTTGACCAAGCTTAGCTGCATCACCTGGATGGATGTACTATAAATAATACGCATTATATCACTACTAGATAAAGAGTAAAGGTTTAGATGCTGCTTCATCAATTACTAAGAGCTCAGCTTGACCAAGCTTAGCTGCATCACCTGGATGGATGTACTATAAATAATACGCATTATATCACTACTAGATAAAGAGTAAAGGTTTAGATGCTGCTTCATCAATAACTAAGAGCTCAGCTTGACCTAGCTTAGCTGCATCACCTGGATGGATGTACTATAAATAATACGCATTATATCACTACTAGATAAAGAGTAAAGGTTGATATTCAAACTGAAACGAAATTAATAAACATGGCATTAAGAATGCAACTGAGAACATACATGTACATGTACAACATCCCTAGCAGAAATGCAGTCCCCTACCTTTTTGTTTGATTTTTTTTAATCAACATGATCAATGGGTTTTCCCGGTTTGTGATAGCTTGATGGTAACAAGTAAACACATACAGGGCCCAAATGGAAACCCAAATTTGTTTCACCCTGGGTAAATAAAGGAAATAAATAAAATAACTAAATAAATAAATAAATAAATAAATAACAGTAATGGAGTTTTGAATCCCATGTTGGTACTGACCTGTATTGTCTGTCTATGCTCTCTGTATATGTTGACTCTGATGACTGCTTTATTAAACTCCGGATTGGTAGACTGAACTAACTCATAATCTAGATGCTCCTATACACCATATGACACAAATAAAATGTATTATAACACCCCTTACAAATATTCTGCTTTTCCATTGGTTTAGAGCGCGTCACATGATACATTGTCTGAGTTTGCACTATGTCCGTGTGATAGTGCATGGTTTGCCATGTGATAGTAAGACGACTATCACACTGCGTGCAGTACCCAGACGTCTTTACCCACCTTGAACCCAATCAGTTGTGCATCTGTGTATCTGAAACGTGCATACGAACAGTACATGTACGAGGACGATTAATAGTCTGTTGGGATGTTATAAAACGAATATTGACTGCTTAACTTGTGCTATGACTAAAAGTCCGACTCCCTCGGTGATCCCTAGACCATTCCATTTTCCATCGGCTGAGCCTCCGGGAAATAGAACACCTAGGGAGTCGTAGTTTTAACCATAGCACCTGAAGCAATCAATATTGGTATATTTTAGCCCTACATGTACATGTAAATGTTTATCTTGCTGATTTTCAGACATCAGTGTCTTTTTAAAAGGTATGTTTACATTTTGTAATGACTCTGAAATTAATGCCAATAAAAACTTACTTGGTACTAAGTACAGCAGTGTGTAAGCAGTTCAAACAGGGTAAATTATTTGTCATTTTGCAAATCCTGTGGAAATTGAATGGAGGACGAAACAGCGCATTGCGACACTTCGGGACGATCGGATGGCATCAGGCCATTTAGAAAAAACAATTTATACCTATGGTTTATATGAATGATTAGCTTGGAGCACGGTAACTCGCAGCACTGGCTGTATACTCCCTAGGGAGCTGAGGTGGTTTAAGGAATGTAGGCCTAGTGTTTTCATTTTCACTACCTTATGGAGACCGAGGACAAAACAAAAAAGGGAAAATAAAAGGACTCCATAGGGAAATTCTACAGACCGGGGTGCTCCACAAGAAGTTTTGTGTACAAAGTCTATGGGAAGATCTACAGTACAGTGGACAATGGAAAGAACAAAAGATGTCTCCACAGGGATGCAAATAATGTAAGAAGCGCTGTGATAAAATGCTATATACAAATCTATTATTATTATTATTATTATTATTATTAACAACCGCTCTGTTTTAAAATATGATTGCAAATTATTTGAATGTTGCCAGCACTGGCAGTAAATAGACAGGGCCATGAGCGTGCTTTTATAAATAAACCGCATGTCAGTGTGTAGGTGTTGTTGCTGATCACTTCAAACCAAGGATAATTCATATCATTCACTTTTCCATTGTTAATACATCTAAGATGGTGGTCAATGACGCATATTACAACCCATCTACATGTATTAGATATAAGTTCCACACATACCTGATAGTCCAGAGCATCAAAGCCTTTGAAGATGAACTCAAAAAGTGTTCTCAAGTTCTCAGGACTTGGTGCAGTCACAAAAATATTGGAATACCTGTCAATATCAACAAGAACCATTCCATTATTTATCTTCAAACATGTATGAAATGTAAAAGACTAAAGGCCCGGTTCCACTGCAGCGATAACGAGAACGATAACAATAACAATGCAAAGAGAAGGCATTCTATTGGTTGAATTGCTCCGAACAGAATACGCCCATGCTTATTCAACCAATCGAGGGCGTGTATTGATAATCGTTCTGTTCTCGATATCTGGGCCTGTTTGACCAGGCCTTTTAGCCCACTTCATACTTTCTGCGAATGCAACGCAAGCTGTTGCGTCACACAGTTGTTTTTTTGCTGCGAATGTTTTGGAGGAGTTGAGCACATTTCTTTTCGATGCAAATTATTCATTGCAAATTCGTGATGTCAAAATTCATATCTTGTTCGGGTTGAATCCCATCCAGGCATCTGTGTCATTGAGCAAGACACTTTAACCATAATTGCTTTTCATCAACTAGCCCTATATAGGACTCTTTCTCTGTACACAGGAACAGAGTCCTAACTATTGAGGCCCGTTTCTGGGGCGGAAAAATTTCACAGCTTCATAACTTAAATCTTACCTGCAACAAGCCACTAATTTCAACAGATTCACATTCTATGGCGGCATACATTTTTCTGCGGTGGGTTTTGGTCCTCATATTTTCCTCGCAAATCCGTCATTTTTGTGAAATAATGCAGCTTCCAACGTAAAAAAAATCCTGTTTTGATCGTTTTCTCACAGTGTTGTCTGTTGTCGTGCGTACGCGTATACATTCGCGTGCATGAGCATGATGCAAGCTTAGACGCATGAATTCTTGGAACAGAGTCAACAACACAATTCAAAATTTGCGCGTCGTGCGTCTTGCGTACACACGGCAGACTGTGAGAGTACAAACAAAAATGGGAATTCCTTAACGTTGGGAGCTGCATTATTTCATGAAAATTACGGATTTGTGAAGAATATATGACGATCAAAACCCACCGCAGAAAAACATATGCTGCCATGGAATGTGAATCTGTTGAAATTAGTGGTTTCTTGCAGGTAAGATTTGAGTTATGAAGCTTCAAAAATTTTCCGCCCCAGAAATGTACCCTGATGTCCAGGACGTCACTGTAGTACAAAACGAAATTGTAAGGCCATCAAGTAGATAGGTACATCCAATAGGTATTACTTGTGTGCTTGATAACATACATGTAATTACGCGTTATAACTCGTCTGTGTTGTATCTTTTCTGTTGTATCTTTTCAGTAGTTTCTTTCTTTTGTTTTCCCGATGTTCCCTCTTCCTTCTGTTGATTTGTTTCTGTTTTCTTCTTTTCAGGCGCTTTGAGCACCTTATTAGGTGGATACATACGCAATATAAATGTTCCTTATTATTATTATTTATTATCTTTCTAGGATGTTGAGAAAGTTTCAGGATTTACATTGGCCACAGATTGAATATGCATTGGTTTATTGAAGCTCTGAATATGGACAATGTTTTTCTTCATTCAAATAATGGCACAAATGACTAATGAAAGGCACTGTACACGTTTGGTAATTGACAAAGAACAGTATCCTCAATTGGTGTATCCAAACATATGCATAAAATAAATAAGCTGTGAAAATTTTGCCTCAGATGGTCATCGCATTTGTAAGGGAATAATGATTGAAAAACACCCTTGTTGCACACATTTGTGTGCTTTAAGATGGCTTATCAATGCTTCATATTTGAGAGAGCCATGTTACTTCGGAGCGAGCCATTTTCACTATCAACAGCTCTTCATTGCTTTTTACAAAGTAAGTTTCTTTGCTAACAATTATTTTAAGTAACTACTTGAGGTGTCCAGAGCCTTTGAATGGCAATACTTACCCAAATGCTACAGCTGTTGCCATGGCAATACCAAGGGCAGCTGACTTTCCTCTGCCTCTGGCTGCAGTCATGCATAAAGTACTGCGTAGAGTCTTCTCTGATATCGCTTCAACAAACTTTAAGACTGCCTTGGCTTGATCAACTGTCTTGGTACAGTTCACTAATGATCCCACAGGTTGTGTGTCTTGGAGGCTTGCTTTAAGATCTTTAAGTTCAGCATCACTTGGACTCAGACTGTCCTCCTGAAATTGTTATATATCATGCGAAAATGTAAAACATGAAATATTATACAAATAATGAATGTTTAAGGGTGCCATGGTGTAAATATTTTCATGAGTTTTCAACAAGGCGGGCCTATTAGTTTCCTTTTTTAACCCAAACAACCAGTGTGTTAGCAGTGTATATTTGGAACTTACCCTTACCCAAGTCCTGTGAACAAAATCTAAAGGCGGAGCGTAGTTGGCTTGTTTTAATAAACAGTGAATAATAAGTACATTCTGCACTGCTGCGTACTGTGAGAAACGTGGGCGCCATAATGTAGTATCTGCTGTGCAGTAATGGTACGTCTATTTGCGGTCACGTGATGGACAATCCTCCCAATCAAATGACGAGGATCTGCTTGGGTGTTACATGTATATAAACCAACCTACATGTACTTACAGTAAACTACACAGAAGGATTTTCCTGGTAAGTAAAACAAATTCATCCATAAAAGTTCAGGATTTCAAATAATCTGTAAAAAAAGTACTTATGATGTGTTTGATGAATCATTCAACAGGTTTAGACCTTTATCATGGTACAGCCATTTTGAATTTCTCCAATTGATATCAATGTTACCAAACCGAGGCTGGAAAAACAAAATAGTCTGGTTCCTGTTTGCAAAATGATTTTTGCATTCTTAATTGTTATTCGATACCAGGAACATGACCAAGACGGAGGCAGCATGAAAAAGTCTTATAGTTTGACTTACCATTGTTTTTGGAGGTACTGGTTTGATGGCTAGGATGTGTGATGATAGAGGTAGAATACTCAGCTTGTCATCTATGACCATACAACGCTTACATGTAGCTAGAGACAGCAAAAACCTGCAGCGATATCATCAAATGTACATGGAACTTTAACACATTAACTTCCTGGGGTCCATTTCACAGAGAGTTAAGACTAGTCTTATCTCAAGTGAGGACAATTTACTCCTTAATGGCACTGGACACTATTGGTAACTGTCAAAGACCAGTCTTTACACTTGGTGTATCTCAAACGATGCATAAAAAAAACCAGTGAAAATTTGAACTGAGGTCTCAAATTCAATTCAATTAATTTAGTGAGTAATTACTTCTTTCTCAAAAACTACGTTACTTCAGACCATGTCAGAGGGAGCCGTTTCTCACAATGGTTTATACTATCAACAGCTCTTGATTGCTTGTATACCAAGAATGTTTTTATGCTAATAATTATTTTGGTTAATTACCAATAGTGTCCAGTGCCTTAACATCTCCTTTTTAACATCTCCTAGGACTAGTCCCAAGTTAGGACTAGTCCTAACTTTTTGTGAAATTGACCCCTGATGACCAAGCGAGTTCATTGCTCAAAATATCATGACTCAACCTGAACTCCACTCTGGATCTTCTGAGAACAGATATATGTATTTTTCAAGAAGAGATCTCAAGTGTATACTTGGTTTACGGTAACACCATGTGTGTATCTACTTGCCAGGTAGAGTTTGTTCTTAGAGAACTGTCTTGCTTTATATTTGGTTTGCGTTAACACCATGTGTGTATCTACTTGCCAGGTAGAGTTTGTTCGTAACAACTGTCTTGCTTTATATTTGGTTTGCGGTAACACCATGTGTGTATCTACTTGCCAGGTAGAGTTTGTTCTTAGACAACTGTCTTTCTTTATTCTACTACCGTGGACTAGATTTATCGGATGTTCGGAAGACTTCTCAGTTCTGAAAAGAATTGTCCTGCTGTTTAACTACTACCCAGGTGGAAGGTATACAAAATTGGCTTGAAAGGATCGTAATTAACTGCACTAACGCAGAGTCAGTTCTTGAATTGGTCTCAAAGTTTTGACTAGCTTGCTCTAGTCATCGTCAGGAGACTGAAGAGATAATTGAGAGAAGTGTGAGCTTATTTATAGGGGTTCAGAAGATCTCAAGTGGTTGGTACCTACATTGTACCAACTACGTACCCAGTTTTTTATCTCCTATTATTACATGATCACAAACTCCACAAATAACGTCAAACATCGTCTTGTATCAATTAGGCTTTATTCAAGGACATAGACTGGAGTCTTGATAAGGATTTTCAAATTGTCCCTTTGGTGCGCCCGTTTGATAGCAAGCCTATATCACTCTGTGTGGTACAAGGCCACAGCATGTGATGTGTTACATGTAACACATAGGACAATTTATTTTACCTATAGAAAATGGCACAAAAGGAACTGGAATTCTTGCTCAAAACCTCCCTTTCACCAAAGATTGTTGTACAACCTCCAAAACCAGATATTCATGTTGTTATCATTGGACTGGACACTATTGGTAATTACTGAAAATAATTGTTAGCATAAAAACTTACTTGGTAACAAACATTGGGGAGCTGATGATAGTTAAAACATAGTTTTTGAGAAAGAGGTAATTTCTCACTCAAATAATGGTGTGTTTTTTTTCTTCATTATTCTCTTTCAAATTCAATGACCAATTGAGCCCAATTTTCACAGGTTTGTTATTTTATGCATATGTTGGGATACTACAGTGAGAATACCAGTCTTTGAAAATTACCAAACACATCCAGTGCCTTTAATTGAGCTTTCTTGTATGCCTTCCTCAGTGTTGGGTTCTTCATTTACCTTTCATTAAATCTGCCCACAACATCTTGATGCGCCTCAGTGCGATAGCGAGAATGTACATCCATGGATAGTGTATACAGCTGCTTCAGAGATGACATACTACGTAGAAGAATTACTACAATCCCACCCCCCTCTACTGTCTCAATGGTACGGGCCAACAGGTTAGGGGTCATAGCTTCAAAATCCTACATGAAAAGAACACAATTATTTTTATTATACATTGTAAGAAACGTCTACAGAGAGCATTGACTTGGTTTAAGTCTCCAAATGGAGGTAATGTTGGCCCTTTTAGCATCCAAGTTGACTCATTTTTTGGTAATGTTACACCGAATGAGGAATGAAGGGGAATAGTGATAGCCTATTCTTGCCCGAGGCTTAGATCAATAACAATAGTAATTATAATAGAAGACATTTATATGGCTCACAATGCAGTAGACTCGATGTGCGACACACAAGATAAGGTAATGAAAATATATGCAGGATATCAGTACTGTATGATATACTAAAAGCAGTTGTTAGAAAGGAAAAATTCAACCAGTTTGAGTCTTTAAAAGTCCCTGGAAAATCTGAAGAGATGGTGAAAGTGGCAATGGAGGCTACAACCAAAAGCAATTGAGGACAAAACCAGGGGCATCAAAGGCCAAGACCAGGGCCAGCAGAGACCAAGGGCAATGTAGGCCAAGAACAAGGGCAATGTACGCTAGGACCAAGGGCAATGTAATGTAGGCCAAGAACAAGGGCCACTTATTCGCTATTTTCCAAAGCCGGTCTTTATACCACCGTTAACACTCCCACACGTGACCGGGTTTTGACCAATCAGAGACTTGAAACCGTCCAAGGTATTTATTAATAAATCTTACAGCCCATCATCAAGGTTTAAACATTATATTACCTGTAGTACACACATGCCATATGTGTTTCCTAGGATCTTATGGGTCTCTGAGTAGTAACAGTATCTGATGTTAGTAGCGGCAATGAATAATTCAAACGGGTCATCTTCATTTACATCTATGGTACCACTCTTCAGTTTCTTCTGTAGATTCTTCATGCGCTTCTTACGATGGCTGTATCAAAGGGAAGGTATACATTTGGTAATCACTCAACATGCTCAATGGAACTATTTAGCCTCAGTCATGTAAAAACATATTAACCAGTTATGGTATTTTACGGTTAAATACAAAAATAAATTTCGACTCACTGCGACGAAAATTATTTTGTGACTTGTTTTACTCATTTCTTAAAAACTACAGCACCTCAGCAAGTGATATTTTAAGGGATGCTTTCTACGTACATGTACATGTACCATCATTATCTTCACACACACCAAGTAAGAATGTACATCTGTGGACATTAGGCCTATGTTTTATCTTCCAGTACGCGCAAATCCACCTAGAACTACTAGGGGGATAAAAACAATATACTACTTCCTCTGTTTTATGTCCTACTTCCTCTGTTTTTATTACACAGTGTGTATTGTGATTGTCAATGGGTCACGCTCCATGTAGAGACAGTGCAAAAATTACGCTCTAAACTTTGTTCGCTTTGTCGCAAAATAATGTTCTGAAATTTGAAACTTTGCGCGTTGACGTACATGAAACTGGAAGATAAATTTGTTATAACATGCGCGCTCGTGGAATGTGAACAAATATAGCGCGTCTGCTTCCATGGGATGCAGAAGCGCTATATTTTTTCGTATCCAACTCGCGCTTGTGTGATAACTTATGTTGTGTTACAACTACATGTAGTACCCTATTGTTTAACAGCAGTGATCGTTGTACTTACCTACTGAAGCCTAGTTCTTTCTTGTAGCACCAGAGAACTGAGGGTCTCGCCTTCACCACAGCTTTGGATAACATGTGATGAAGGATCACAACCTTAATTAAATTAAACACAATTCATTGTTACATCAACCATCCAATCATGGCATTCCTAAAGGCAATGGACACTATTGGTTATTACTCAAAATAATTGTTATCATAACAACTTACTTGGTAGGAAGCGATGGAGAGCTATTGATAGTATAAAATATTGTGAGAAACGGCTCCCTCTGAAGTACCGTAGTGTTTGATAACAAGGTAATTTCTGACTTTAGCATTAAAAGACTTCAGGCCTGAAGCCTTTTTAGGCATCTGAAAGCACACAAATTTGTCCAACAAGGGTGTTTTTCTTTCATTGTTCTCTGGCAATTTCGACGACCAAATGAGACAACATTTTCACAGATTTGTTATTTTACGTGTATGCATGTTGAGATACACAATACTGGTCTTTGACAATTACCAATAAAAGTGTACTATGTCACATTTTCGATTAAATTGATTCAATATATGTACAAGAGGTGATGTATTTTTGTACAAATAAACTGTACAAGTTAATATTTTTTCCAAAAAGTAAATAAAACATGTAATAAGATAATGTTCTGGTCATTAACAATAAATGATGGGATTAATGCGTTAATGTGGTTCCAGTAACCGAGTCATATCTTTCCCATTACCTGCATGGGGTCCAGGTTAGTACAAACAAAAGTATTTTCAACACTCTACGCGACATATTGACCAATCTTAAACGAAGTGTATGTATATATGTATATACATAGTCAGTGCAAAAAAGTCGTATCAACAATAATCATGGTAATTATGGCATTAACCTCATTTTAAAGATAATTGTAGATGCATCTTGTTATCTTAATAGTAATTTCTTCATAATGTACTTGTAAACTTGTCTCAAACTACAAGTGATGGATTAAAACATTCCCTAAAAGTGGTTTACAAATACCAACCAAAAGTTTCGACTTCTCTTTACACTAAGTGCACTGGGTTCCTTTATGTGTGTTACACATTACATGGTCCACTGGCTTTACGTCCCAAACGAACGACAAATCAATCATGGTCGAGTGTCTTGATTATTTAACTAGGACACAAGAGTCACGACCAGGACTTGAACCCACACTCTGCTGATCAGAAACACCAGAGATTGAATCCAGTGCGCTTGATCGCTCTAGAATGACACGCCTCAAATGTCAATATCATTGTTATTTTTTTCACTTTGATACACAAAGCACAATGGGACTAGAGACCTACACCTACCTGGTCCTTGCCATGGTCTCCAACAACAACAAACATCGATCGATGGCCAAGAGTTACTCCATTCTCTATCAGCACACGGATGCGATTGTCAATCTTTTTACGAACCATTCTTACTGAAATGAAAGTTCACAAGAATAAGTGCATTTCTCTTTAACAGAAGGATATATTATAGGTCTTATCTAGTCCTAGAACTATTGAGGTTTGTTCCGCTATTGTCTCTCTTACGGCTCTTTGCTGCATTTGCAAAAAGTGTACTGACTGGTACCCTGTGCGAGCTGCACTGTTCCCTGCTGGAGGGGCTTGTTTGGTACACAAATCACGGATCGCCGCTCTACACATCCTTGTGCATAATTGTTGTAACAGTAAAATGGTGTGGTTGGGATCTGAATTTTGCAGTAAAAATTTATAACTTTTTAACAATTTTGAGTTTGCAGAGCGATTTTTCTGGACCCACCTCAAGCTCAATGAGAGTTCAAAGAACACACAGAGCCTAATTTTGGCAATATTTGATTTTAAAAAAAGATTTGAATGCAAATAGAAATGGCAAAACTATGGTCCTACTATAACGTGAAAACCGACAACACACAAACCCACCCTCTATTGTAAGCGCTAATTATCCGTCTTGCCGGTATGGCGGTCTTAGATGTCCGGCGTGCTAAAAGTTCCAGATAACCAAATACGATAGTATTGCGTCATGCCATACCTGCGCACAGCAAGCGAAAGTAGTCGATTTTAGTGCTGTGCTTAGTCGACTGTTTTGCACGAGCTCGCAGCTGTCATGGCGGCGTCCACAAGTAATTCGTGTGGTGAACGAGTGGAGCGTCTACGACAGTATTGCGAAAAAAATAATCACACAAAAGTATTTGAGGAGCAGAGCGAAGAGGGTTTTGGGTTGCCAGTTGAAAGGCATCTCGTACGATAACGAAAGAGGTCTAGAACATTTATTCGCGGTGGTAGCAGCATGCAGCAGAGACTCCTGCCTGCACAGCATGCTACGTTATCTTTGAAAGCTTAGCACGCCAGACATCTGAGACTGTGACTACTGCATGCCGAAATGCCCGGTGATGTCAGTGTCACCCGGATCTTTTAGCACGCCGGACACCTGAGACTTTTCGTGAAGTTTTTCTATAGTATTACATTTTTGTCTGTAATTGTTTATTACAAAGCACACACAGTTCTAAAAGGCATTTTTAATGGTTTATTAAATTATTTGCCAGTGTTGAGGTATTTGAAAGTGAAACTTGTTGTTGGCGTGTTGTCGGCACTTTGGCCTTGCAAGTTGTCGGCGTAGTTGCGATAACGTAACCCTCCTCCCGACGGCCAGAAGGGAGGAGGGTTATGTGTCGCAACAATTGTCGGCGTTGTCGGCTTGTTGTCGACTTTTGAAGGACCCTTAAATCATCATGGTAAGCAGGACAACGAACCTCATAACTTAATTCTACTCCAGAACAAGGACAGGAGTACTAGGGGATAACTTTCCGTATGGCGCCACCACTTTTTCACTAATTTTTACAAAAAGGGATATATCAATCAGGTAAATTAGATACTATATTATTTTATTTCGAATGAAAAAGTGGTGGCGCCATACGGAAACTTTTCCGTACTAGGTACTAAGCAGGGCCATGAAAATTGAAATTGGGCCCAGCAGCCCAGATTCAGATTTTATTTTTTAAAAGAGGATAACTTTCCGACAACGCTTTTTCACTCATTTTACAAAAAAGGGATATAAAATAATTGTACCAATGGCATATCTCATTGAGGTAAATTAGACTATATTATTTCATATCGAATGAAAGAGTGGTGGCGCCATAGCATAAGCCCATCATCATTAGGAAAAAATAATTTTTTTATAAAAATAAAATAATAATGATGTTTTTAAAAACATTCATTTCAAAACAAAGCACAGCACTTCCGCACTCGACAACAACTCACTATCCAGGTGATCCGTCGGTGTGTACGAGTGTGAGTGGTGATACCAGTGATCTAATGAGACTCGACTGATGAGTGAGCGATAGACTCAGACTGAGACAGAGACTGAGCAGTGAGTTACAACACCATGAACACGTGTGAAGAGTTACAGCGCGCATCCATCTTGTTTAAGTTGTGCACTAATTGGCCAATTGAGGGCGCACTCACGAAAACATAAAATCCACTGCGCCACCTTCAGTTGAAACTTGTCCATGCAGAGCGCGTTGTGATAAAAAAAATAGGCAAGAGCAAAACAAAAACGCTACCTCCATGGTCGGAGTGTCAGTCGGTATGTATTTATCATGTTTATAAAAGCAGCTCTTATATTTGTATTGGAATCCTTTGTATTTGGAAAAGTTTCCGTATGGCGCGACCACTTTTTCATTCGATATGAAATAATATAGTATCTAATTTACCTCAATGAGATAGGCCTATCCCTTTTTGTAAAAAAAAGAGTGAACAAGTAGTGTTGAAGTGGCGCCATATATCATACGGATAGTTATCTAAATTATAATTCTAATGGCGTGCCAATTCGTATCGTACTCGTACTATTTTCTGTCCTTACTCTATTACTAGTATTAGTATTGTACAAATAATGAATGTTTATGAGTGCAATGGTGCGAATATGTTCATGAGTTGAAAGATGGAATGTTTTAATCAACAAACTTCTATTCAACGAGGCAGAGCCCAGTTGAATGGAACTGTAACGTACTGCCAGGGTCCTTGTTTGCTCTGTAGCCAAACGCAGACAGAAAACAAACGAACTCAAATTCCGTTCAATATGAAACACACTGATTTATTTAATACTTCGAGAAGTACAACTTATTCCATGCTCACTCACTGAACTCAACATTTGGTCTGTCCACTCATCTTAATCATACACAATACATTGTATCGAAAAGGCGCCAAAACAACGCATCCGGTCCGCGCACCTGGATAATCTCTTATAATTATGTTATACAATGTTATACATCATCGATAGTTCGTCCAATCACAGAACAGTTCACCAAAAGTTCAAGCCAGCTGCCGTGGGAGCGTTGTCCTCCAAGATCCGGCGGGGCCACTCCAACGCACCGGCGGGGCGCACAGTTTCAGTTCGTTACAGAACATTTCATCTTTCAACAAATGAACATATTGCACTATTGCACGAATGGAAAACATTCATTATTTGTTTTATACAACATCCAAGTAGATCTTTGTCATTTGGATTATTTGTATACTAGCTACGCAGCCCCAGGAGGTTAACTACTTCTAGAAACTAGGGGTCTAATATTTTGGGCCTCCTTTACGCTATACGTTTTTAAAATCGGCGTTGATAGATAAAAGTTTTCAACCGTTGGCCAACAATAACTGCAGTTTCCTTTGTATGTACCATGTCATGATCAATGGAGGTGTTGTACCACACAACCAGAACTTTCCCCCACACTCGATATACATTCATCATGATGCTTGCATTGCTTTTTGATGATAACAAAATGCAATTTTCTGCTCAGTACTCACTGTTGTTAACATGGTTAACCATGTTAATCGACCCTCAAAATGTTTTCAACCCCCAACTCTGATTCCTGTTTACCACGAGACTGTGCAAACTTCACCGATGACAGAAGCTCTGCAGTTTACTTTTGGTCTGAATCATGCTGAAATCATTTCTGTCGTAGCCGTAGGTTTTGCTCAAACATTTATAAAATGATTAATTTGGGGTATAAATCACTACAGTCTGACAGTGCAATAATAATATATGCCAACAAATTAATGAGTCAAAAGAAGCATCCAATCCAATCCAACCTCAAAGGTCAAAACCAAATTGTGCTAGATTGAGTGTCATTATCTTTCAGTCACTAGATAGATTACGTGATGTGGTTGCTGTTTGGGATTCTATGGTGTTCCATTCAATAATGGAAACAAATAAAAAATATTTGAAAAGGGAAAATGAAAAAAAAAAATGTTTTGATCAACTGCATCTGGACTGTAATAAATTCTGATAATGTACAGGTAGTATTTATAAGTCTAAATTAAAGAGAAAGTATAACAGATTGGTTTCTTATTTCCTGAAACCAAACATGGCTGGTCTGTACTGGAGAAAAACAGAATGTTGTTAATTGTTATGAAGAGTTTGTGCTGCGGAGGGGGTCCAAACTGCTTTTAGGGCCACTGATTTTCCGTTTCAGAAAAGTGCAAATTCCGTTTGGCAAAAACATGAATTCCGTTTCAGGCACAACAAATTCCGTTTCATGTTTTTTTAATTAGATAAAAGGTTGTTTAATACCCAGGGACACACTTATAAAAATCAATTTGAGATAAGTTGCACTGTTGACTTCGTAAAATGTTCATTTGAACTGACAAAAGTTCAAAAAAATACTTTTTTTATAATTGTGGATTATTTTGTATACTGCTGTTCTAAAAAGGTTGCACTGTGACTGCAGTATCAATGCACATGATATGATAGACTTGATTCCAAGTCTAAAACTGCAGTTGATTCTCTGCATCAGCCACATTGTAGGCTAATGACAGGAGTGTATCCACAAGAGGGCGCTGTTTCAGCATGATCAAAGACTTGGGAACAAGTCTATGGACGTGACCATTCTCCATCCACAAACAAAATGTCAGCCATTTTGTTTTCGCTTTGGCGACAGAATGTTGACAGTTTACGGTTTTATTTTAGACCTTTCCGAGATGAAAAAACATTGTATGTGTTCTTATAGATCATAGGTAAGCTAGTTTGTGTATTATTGTTGGTAAAAGAGAGGGAGAAAATGCAATTTGGGTGAACAAAAAATGTTTGAAACGTGCCGCGAATAATGCCCTTCGCTTAACCATGTTAACAACGTGTGTACATCATGTGTGTAAACATTGAGGATGGTGTGAAGTAGAACAGAATGATCCACGGTTACGATCTCGTACTTTTTAATGGTCTGATTTCTGATGCCTTTGTAGTTTAACAAAAATAATCTTATTAAAGAATGCAATTTCAATAGTTTTGGCGTCAAGAAAAAAAAAAAAATCAAATTTTCTGAAATCCCGTTTTCCGTTTCAAAGGGCGGATTCCGCGAATTCCGTCCGTTTTCCGCGATCGCGGAAAATCAGTGGCCCTACGCTTTAAATTACAAAAACTCTTTGGCTCTTTGTCAACAACTCTAGCTGATGTCTTCCCATATTGATGGTTGATAGAGGGCAATAAGGCAGTCTCTCTGTGGGTCTCTGGATGTGGTCTGAGTGTTTTACTTTTATTTTCCAATCATCTCATCATCTTGGCCTTTAGGACGATGAGTTCAGCGTCCGTCACAATCATTATAGATGTAGCCTAAAGATGAGACTGGGCAACCTGAGTGGATTGGCATGATAGGGGAGCGCCAGGAGGAGCAATCCGGTGCAGAGAAACTGGCAACTGGGTTGTTAAGCAGCCCGGTCTCGCTGTAGGACAGCTTATTATGTCCTAGTCCCATATCTACCTTCTATCTTGGCCTATAAAGTTGTTTGACATGTTTGATGAGTTCAGCGTCTGTCACAATCATTGATGTACATAGCTTTGAGAGCAGACTGAGCAATCTGAGTGAAAAGCTGAACGCCAGGAGGAGCACTCCAGTGCGAAAGTCTCCCAGGTGGGACCTGGGATGTTGAAAGCAGCCCGGTCTTGCTTTAGGACATCCTTATTTGATGAGTTCAGCTTCTGTCACAAGAATTGATGAGGCCTTGAGAGCTACCTGAGTGGATAGCGAAACACCAACCTGAGTGAATAGCTGAACACCAACCTGAGTGGATAGCAGAACACCAACCTGAGTGGATAGCGGAACACCAACCTGAGTGGATAGCGGAACACCAACCTGAGTGGATAGCGGAACTCCAACCTGAGTGGATAGCTGAACACCAACCTGAGTGGATAGCGGAACACCAACCTGAGTGGATAGCTGAACACCAACCTGAGTGGATAGCGGAACACCAACCTGAGTGGATAGCGGAACACCAACCTGAGTGGATAGCGGAACACCAACCTGAGTGGATAGCGGAACACCAACCTGAGTGGATAGTGGAACACAAACCTGAGTGCATAGCGGAACACCAACCTGAGTGGATAGTGGAACACCAACCTGAGTGGATAGCGGAACTCCAACCTGAGTGGATAGTGGAACACCAACCTGAGTGGATAGCGGAACACCAGAAGGAGTAATCCAGTGCGAAAGTCTCCTAGGTGGCAACTAGGGTGTTTGAAAGCTGAAGGGTTTGAAGATAGAACATCGTAAATTAACCACACATTTATGTTTTGCTTGGTACCATAGGCACAATGAGCGACGCACTGCATTGGAATGAGCTACCTGCTCAGATTGATTCCATTATAGCGGATGTTTGGGCAAAACTTGAGGTAGACAAGCAGCTTCAGCAAGCTCAAGAACAAATTGATGAAATAAACAGTAAGTACTGAGGGATTGCAGGGCTCTAATTGTACACTGGACTGTAGGCCCGAGGCCAGTGGCTTCAGTGTTGGACCAGTAAACTTAGATCCAGACAAGTCCGGTGGTCTTAAACTTTTCATTGTACCTCATCGTGTAATATTTTGAAAAGAAACAAATGTTCAAATGTTGCCCTTGAGTCTTAAAAGTACCTTAAAAATGTCTTTGTCTTTAAAAATGGCCTCCTACAAACTCACACGCACAATGTCGCACTCGGCATTATTCAGGTTCTATTTCTATGGAAAATGCACATTTTGTTGTACCATTGTACAATACTTTATTACATTCTGATATTGTGCAACACAGCTGATGATTGGGATTGAGATTGTTAGTTTACAAGTTGAGAACTTTAATTTGTTGTTTTACCCATAAACACTGATGTTAGTTGGCACCGTATGTAGTACTTTCCCAAGTTCTTTGAAAAAATCATCCTATGTCCTAGAGAAATATTACGCAAGTGGGATTCGAACCCACAATCTTTACAATTCTAGAGCAGTGTCTTACCAACTAGACTACCGAGATTGCTCGGTAGGTAGAGGCAGTTAAATCCTATATTTTATTTGAATATTAACAATATTTTCTTGATATTTTGTTTGTATTATAATTGACTGTTGATACTGATTGCAGATGGCCACAGTAAAATTGGTGAGATATTTGATAGTGTGGAGCAAGGACTAATTGACCTGGACACAGAGCTTCATCCTGTTGATAGTAATGGACAACCAACAAGTAAGATGTGGAGATTGCAACTTGGCAAACCATTTATGTAAAGCGTGTTTTTTTTTCTTTTTTTTGGGGGGGGGGGTCTCCTGAATATGAAGAAAGCTTTTTTGACCATGTTCTTAAACCAGACAACATACTTCAGGCCTGTGAAACCTCTGTGCACATGGCGGTCGCTAGCGACCACCAAAAACCATGTCAAATTGGACTTTTATCAACAGTCATAACTTAAAAACTACAACCCCCAAATTTATCGCTCTCATTCAATTGTTTAGAGCGATTGTTGAGCTTTCGTTTGGTGTGATGTTCAACAGGGGGTGCTATTGAAAATGCAGATAAAAACACGGTTGAATTTTTTTTTTTTGCTTTCTGAAAAATTAATCTGTGCACCAAAGGGTTAAGTGGATATCAGAGTTTTGTTAACCGGTGTACATTACCTGTGTACATTACCTTGATCGTTCCAATCGTTGGTCCATTTCCAGTGCTTTGTTGGAAACAGCCCCAAAATGGAGGGACAATGTAAATTTTTATTATTTTTTTTTTTTTTTAACGACTGTTTGTCTGCTTATCAAACTATACCTACTCCTCCATAGTAGTATTTGAAGATGACAACAGAAACCTGCACTGAGGAATAATAATGTTACCAAGATATAACAAAACAATTGTTGCTTGCTATGATGGGGTCCATGGGTTTTGTACACCCTTGGGTGCCATTTTCCGCCATGGATCCCATCACTGCGTGCGACAATTGTGTAATGTGTGTACTTATAGAATATATATATATAATGAATGTTTATGAGTGCAATGGTGCGAATATGTTCATGAGTTGAAAGATGGAATGTTCTATTCAGCGAGGCGGAGCCGAGTTGAATGGAACATTCCAGCTTTCAACTAGTGAACATATTCGCACCATTGCACGAATTTAAAACATTCATTATTTGTTATATATAATATCCAAGTAGATCTTTGTCATTTTGATTGAAAGATACAACTTTCAAAACAAAGAAAGCGTAGGCCTACAATTTTTAATTGTGAAATTACACCCGTTTCTCTTTGGGTCGGCCTGTTGGATTCAACAGTCACAATGTGCGTTCTGTACAGCTATTTTGAGACGCGCAGAAGCCGAATGCTACTAATATGCCATGCAGTAACACTGCTGCCTTACCAAAGACGCGCAGGCAGTGATGTTTTTACTCAGCTTTTTCGTTCCATCCAAAAAGTACCATTGCACGCTGCCAGCGTGCAATGGTACTTTTCGGATGGTGAGTGACTCAGCGTGCAATGGTACTTTTATTTGCTAACACGTGACGGACAATCCTCCAATCAAATGGCAAGGATCTGCTTGGGTGTTATATAATAGACACTTTTTCAATAGTGATTTGCAATTAGCTTCAACAATCTGGATAACCCCAAATTTGTATGTCTTGTTTCAGGTTTTTATGCTGACATTAAATCTTCTTTGGCGAATGTTCAGACCGAGTTTAATGAGCTACAACAGACAATTGAGTATGTTAGAATTTTGTTTGTTGTTAGTTGTGGTGTTAAAAATAAAAATGACAAAATAATTAATATTATACATGTACATGTTATAACTAATTCTAATATAGTGAATACTACAATAATCGTATCAACATGATCAATGCGCTTTACATTAGTGCCCTGGTCACTCAACCAATAACATTCATGTAACCTTTCTCAGCTCCCTGGGGAATATATATGTACATCCCTGAGCTACTGTGGCGCTCCAAAGGCTTGATCATACACAATATCAACCTCTACCCTCACAGGTACCAATTTATACCCCTGGGAGAAGAGAAGCAATTAAAGTATTTTGCTCAAGGACACAAGTGCTATGACTGGGACCCGAACCCATATTCCAAGTGCTATGACTGGGACCCGAACCCACATTACAAGTGCTATGACTGGGACCCGAACCCACATTCCTAGTGCTATGACTGGGACCCGAACCCACATTCCAAGTGCTATGACTGGGACCCGAACCCACATTCCAAGTGCTATGACTGGGACCCGAACCCACATTCCAAGTGCTATGACTGGGACCCGAACCCACATTCCAAGTGCTATGACTGGGACCCGAACCCACATTCCAAGTGCTATGACTGGGACCCAAACCCACATTCCAAGTGCTATGACTGAGACCCGAACCCACATTCCAAGTGCTATGACTGGGACCTGAACCCACATTCCAAGTGCTATGACTGGGACCCGAACCCACATTCCAAGTGCTATGACTGGGACCCGAACCCACATTCCAAGTGCTATGACTGGGACCCAAACCCACATTCCGATGACTTGATTTTTACCATAACACCCTGTACTTGGGCTTGAATTGTTGCATTATTTGCGTAGAGTTTTCGAATGTACATGACATGTTTACCTTGAATTGTGTTTGTTTAATTATTTACCTTGAATTGTGTTTGTTTAATTGACAGCGAGTTTGAAGCCTCACAGGATAATGTTGAGCCAAAGGAAGATTTTGTTTTTGTGTACAGTGATGAATCCATGTCGCCATCACCGCTTGCTGACCATCAAGATGACTCAATGGATACAACACTACCAAACATTACTGCTGAATCAACTACAGCTAGTGTTAGTCCATCCCATCAGATTGAACTTCATATGGAAGTTGATTCTCAACCAGATACTGATGGGAAGAATGAATCACTTGGCAATGATTCCACACCGCATTGTGAACCATCTATTACTGCAGCTCACTGTACTCAAACCAACGCTCAGTCATCCATTGCTGCAGCTCACTGTACTCAAACCAACGCTCAGGCACTAAGTGAGTCTGTTTCAGCAGGAAGTCCTAAATCTCAACTGAAACTGTCCGACAATGCTGCACTAAGTACTAGTTCTACCTGTGACGTATCACCTGAGACTTTGTCTAGTACATCTGACCTTTGTGAGCCTCTAGCGAAAACTTCCAGTCAGTCTTCATCTGCAGGCACTACTGTAACTCCAACCAATACGTTGAGTGAATTGCCATTGAACAGTAGTACAGATACACTGAGTAAGGCAACAAGAAAGTCTAAAACTCGAGCTAATGTATCAAATGAGTCTACTTCAAGAAATAGTACTAATGATCCAGTACCAACTCTCACTGCTGAGTTTGCTTCCGGCATCACCACCAGAGGTCTTGCCAAGAATATGAGCGAGTCTTCTAGAAAGATTGCTAGTGAGTCTCCCACCACTAGTAACGCTCCTAAGTCTACCAACACTTCTGGTAAAGTTGTCAGTGATACTGCATCAACCAGGAAGACTAGAATGTCCAGTAAGGTGTCGACGGACACTGCGTCAAGCACTGCTGATAACGATTCAGTCAGAGCATCAGTAACTACAAGAAGTCGTTATAAGGAGACATGTGTACCTGCCTCCAAGCCTACTTCAAGTATTATAAGTCAGCCTCCTACCTCCAAGCCTACTTCAAGTAATATAAGTCAGCCTCCTACCTTCAAGCCTACTTCAAGTAATATAAGTCAGCCTCCTACCTTCAAGCCTACTTCAAGTAATATAAGTCAGCCTATGGTTAAGTTGACTTTAAATGAACCACAAATACTCAAAGGTAAAGCCAGTCAAAACATTCAAGTAGAAATTATCAAGTATTGTTTGAAGCTTTGCATGGTGTGGAGAAATAGGAACCATGCGTAAGTCTCTTTGAGTGTTGGCTCTTAGAAGAGCCGATTTGTATTCCTCAAAGTACTTGCCCGTTGTTAACTTATAAAGGATTTGGGTACTTTTTGTAATACAAAACACAATGTCCACAGATTTACAATAAACTTACACCGTTTAAAGATGATGATATCAATATTAACCACAAGGGAAACCGACTGGGTAAATTTGTAAATGATTTTTGGGTTGAACAAAGAATTGACTAGAGTGGGATTCGAACCAACGACCTCCGGATTAATGTGCCGGATTAAAGATGATGATAGTAGAAAGCGTACCTGAAAATATTAGATGCTGTGGTGCTGTAGTTTTTGAAAAATGAATAAAACAATGTCATGAAAATATGTTTTAACATGCTCAAATAATTTCCGTCTCATGATCAGTGAGACGAAAATTTTTTTCATGACATTGTTTTACTCATTTCTCAAAAACTACAGCACCTCAGCAAGTAATATTTTCAGGGAAGCTTTCAACTATCATTATCTTCAAACTGTGTAAGTTTAGTGTGAATCTGTGGACATTGTGTTTTTTGTCCTACAAAAAGTACATAGGCCTTTTAAAGGGTGGCTGCAGTGTTTTTTTTTATTCATTTAAACGATTAAACATGACTTTTTAAACCTGAAATATTTTTATTTTTTATTTTTTCAAATGCGCGAGTATTTTAAAAATGGTTTTCAAGAGATTAGGGGAACCCACCCCGCCCCTAAAAGGGAACCTTCATTTGCATAAACGTGACGTCATGTCGGTAACCTGAGCCGTCGGGCCCCCTGGCTGTGTGCATAGAGACGTGTGCACTGTGTGGCCTGGTACCTAGGCGCGTGTAGTTAGGGACCAGACTCCTTTTGCTGACGATATGTTTGAACTCCCGACGTGACGTCGATGGTATGGGGCGGTAACAATTCACAAAAGGGGGGGGTGGCATGACTTATTCGCTTATTACGCAAGTCAGATACATGTATATATGTTGGGAATACCCAAACACATTTTATTGATGTTCAATACATATAAGAAATAAATGACAGCAAAATTAACTGTTTTATTTGAATTGACTGCAGCATTCCTTTGAGGCTCAAACATGTCAATCTCCTACTCATTTATCTGAATTTGTTGACCATTATTCCCCTACTCAGACTTTACGATCATCTCAACAGTCGTTGCTATCAACTACTAAAGCTTCTTCCATTTTTTACGGCCACAGTTTTTTTTCTTATGCCGCACTGTTTCTTTGGAATAACTCTTCTTGTGCATATTCGCCAAGCTAATTCTTTACAATGTTTTAAGTCTCTGTTGAAAACTCATTTGCTTTAAGCGTTTTTTTTTGTGATCTCCTTATTTGTAATGTGTATCTTTCTCTCGTTAAATTTAGTATTGGTCTCTATAAGCGCTAAGAGGCTTTTTGCATTATTAGGCGCTTTACAAATGTCTTATTATTATTATTATGTTGTTGTTGTTTTGCAGGAGCAGTTGATCTCATCAAGTCATCCACCAAACCTTCACCGGTAGTGAATACAGAGAAATCAATAACTCCTGTAGCTCATAAAGAGACTGCAGTATGTGATGAACTGGATGTGATTGATCTTTGTGATGGTGAAGATCTACCTCCAATGGAAGATGACGAGGATGATGTCATTGAAACCTTGCCGACAAAGACTCACAAACTCCCAAGGTATGATGCCTTGACTTTGATGACTTAACCACCAGAACTTGAAATCGATGCTCTTTAACCACTAGGCCATCACACCCTACAATATCAATTTTAATGCAGTACAAATTTTGATGGCAAAAATTCGCAACAAATACTTTATATCAGTTGAAATATGCTCAAGTCCTGTGAAAGAGTCACAGCAAAAATAAGGCTATGAACCAGGCTTAAAGACACTAGACACTACTGGTAATTGTCAAAGACCAGTCTTCTCACTTGGTGTATCTCAACATTTTAATGCATACAAAAATTGCAAACCTGTGAAAATTTGAACTCAATACGTCATCAAAGTTGCAAAACAATAATGGCAGGAAAAACACCCTTGTCACATGAAGTTGTGTGCTTTCAGATGCTTGATTTCGGGACTTCATAAGAAATATAATTTTGATGAGGTCTCAAAATCAAGTTTGTGGAAAATGTCTTCTTTCTACATGTATGCTTCTTCGGATGGAGCTGTTTCTCACAATGTTTTATACTATCAACAGTTCCCCGTTACTCGTTACCAAGTAAGGTTTAATGCTAATAATTATGTTGAGTAATTACCAACAGTGTCCAGTGTCTTTAAGACCTCGCCGCTACTCTTTGATTCCCTTTAGTAATGTTACGTGTCTGGAGAGTCAAAACCTGCACGACATCAATATTGTGTCTCATGTTTGTTACAGAACAACTTTCTTTTTTCATACTATAGTTTGGAAAAGCTGGGTCCAGGAATCAAAGTACTCGCCCAACAGAAGAGTAACACATGGAAGGAAGCAACAATAATTAGCGTCATCAAAGGCAACAATGAGCAGGTACACACTTTACCTCAGGTTGTTATAAGTTATCACACAAGCGCCAGTGGAATTTGGAAAAGTATAGTGCTTCTGCGTCCCATCATGCCCATATCCAATGAAGCCGATAGCGCTTGTGTGTCCTATATCCAACGTTGTACGGGGACACACGCGCTATATTTTTCCGTATTCCACAAGCGCGCATCTTATAATACTTTTATTTTCAAGTCTCACGTTGCAACGCGCAAATATTTAATTTTCAGAATGTTATTTTGCGACGAACAGCATGCACACACACATAGTTGAAAATGTAACTTTTGCACTGTCCGTATACGGAGCGTGACGCATTGACACTCGCAATACGCAGAGTGCAATATAAACTCTGGGAGTAGCAGAGATACCAACATACACGATTTGGGCGTAGCAAATACGATTTCGAGCCGTGACTACGACGCTACGATAATACTCAATAAAACACGCCAAACAACCGCCCAATATAATTGTATTAAATCGTACAATACATGCAAACAACGAATGAACTATAAAGTGGAAATAAAAATTAAGAAAAATATCAAAATAATTGTAACAGAAAAGAAAAAACACTTTTAATTTTAGAACGCAGTGTTGAATAATAGCGGCGAATTCACTCGAATAATATACGTGTCTCGACGTAATGATTGTTGCGTGCCCTCTCCCCCGCTGTCTGGCCGGTGAGTATTTTTACGCTAGTGCATTGCTGCAAGATCGTACCCATTGATCTCTATTACACCATGGGGAATAGTGCACACGTGCGTGGGGAATGAGGTTGTGTGTGTGAGCTAACGTGTCACACAGTAACCTCATTCCTCATGTATCTACTATTATTGTGCCCGCGCTATCTGTACATGTTCTTCATCGAAGCTTGGCACAAAAAGTAAGAAATAATGGCGACAGAAAAGGAGACCTTCTGAACAAAAATACCTTCAACTGAGTGGCCTGTGAGATCTAAGCTAGACAGTTTCCATGTTTTCTTACTAGTAATGTAGCGCCGATGTCCAGACAATGCCCAAAATACGGACACGTATTTTTTGCCCAAAATCCGGACACGTTTTTTTTTTTTTTTTTTTTTTTTTTTTTTTTCTCTCTCCCAATAGCTTGTTGTTGCATTTCTGACCATTAAAACAAAAACATTTAAGTAAGGCCACCCTCTGTTATGTTTTTTTTTTTTTTGAAACAAAGTCAGAAGATGAGGGATTTCTTTTTTTTTTTTTTCCAGATTTTTTTTTCACTGGCCATTATAAACATTTGTAGCTGTTCTGGTGGTGCATACAGAGGTAATTGTTATTTCACGACAATGCCTGAAAATGAGCTAATTAGCATTGTAGAGAGTAATAGAAAGATCGGTTTAGGGAGCCCAAGCCACGCTCCCCCTTAACTTTTGGGAGATGCTACTCTTTTTTAAAGTTCAATGTTGGCATCTCTGGAGTAGGTTATAGCTTTTTATACCACCCTCCAGTTCAAGCATCTGCCTGGTTGATTAGCGCATACTGGAATAATAGGTCCGTATATTGGGCACAAATCCTAGGTGTTATAGATCAAGGCGCCTGGCACATGCTTTGGTCTGAATTGAAAGTATACAAGTATGTACTGTCAACTCTCGTTGTTACGAGGTCTGCTGGTCTAGCCTTAATATCCAAAGCTCGTAATATCAGATCGTGGTAATATCAATGCACAATGCACAATAACAAAGTGGCAGCACTTATACACAGCTAACTCTGCTGCAATACAGATAACTGCGTTGTGTTTGCATGTACGGCACAAACAAGCGCAAAATTGGGCTACTAACATAATGCAACAAAAATTATTGAGTTATTTCTTTTGAAAGTCCATTTATAAAATAATTTTAAATTTTTATTAATTATTAATCGAAAAAAATTCTGAGATTTTAACTTGTGTTCTTGTTTTAGCAAAGTTCTGATGCAAATCTTTGGTTGTAGCAGATAATAATAGAAGAAAAAAAACCGTGTCACACGAAGTTGTGTGCTTTTTTAGATACTTGATTTCGAGACCTCAAAATCTAATTCTGAGGTCTTAAAATCAAATTCAAATGTTTTAGTGAAAAATTACTCCTTTCTCGAAAACTACAACAGCTCTTCATGGTTTGTTACTAAGTAAAGTTTTATGCTAACAATTATTTTGAGTAATAACCAGCATAGATACTACAGATTAACTTGTTTGTGTTGTTTTTTTTATCAGAAAAAATACAGAATATCTTTTGATAGGAAGATTAAAAGTTTAGTGAGTAGCAAGCATCTTGCAGTGCATACGTACCCATGTGGATACCCAGCACCATCTCTAGTTCATATAGGCAGTCGGATTGTCGGTAAGTCAAGTCAACACTATTCACACTGAATTTATACTTTCAGTTTTCTAACGTTTCTTACTCAATTTTTTATACCGGTCCATTATAATAACAAAAGTAGCTTCTAGTATAAACCGCTCATGCCTGTCACTCAGTGACACTCAAGGCGCGCAAATTTTCAGTATTTTCCTGCAGAGTATGAGGGCAGTGTTTTAGTCGTCAAGACTGTTCTTGATCTCAAGGCCGATTTTTGTGGTTTTGGTCTCCCCACGCAATGGTCTCGGACGACCTGGTCTTGGTGTAGGTCCTCCCCATCTTGTCTTGGCTTAATTTTAGGCTTGAGACCAATCAAACAAACACCTTGATTAGAAGCAAAATGTCTCGTACCTGGAAAATCATTTTTCTTGACGAAATATTCCAGGAATGCGTGCGACGTTCCATTTATGGCGGTATTCCTCCGTTTCTTCAAAGATTGCACTCAACACACTGCGTGTAAATTACTGCATACATAGGCCAACACAGTGCTTTACAATGCATGCATTCATGTTGGATGGAAACCCTGTGACCGTTTGTAACTAGACTTGTGTGTGTACTGTGTACATGGTTGGTTGGTAGGGCACCATCCTATTTTGCAAAGGGCACTTCCATTGGAAAATGTAAGTGTCAATGTTCATTTTGAAGAGCACCAAGGCCATTACCATTGGCAATTGAGGTCTTGGCCTCCCTGGCCTGCGTGTAATTTAAAGCTTGTTAATCAACGCTTTGTTTCAATGTTGATGCAAAAGTGACAAATAGAATCCTAATACAAATGATGTGTTTTTGATCATTGAGCCGTTGAATATTGCCAAATATTCATCTTCAAACCTGAGAGAAAGAACTTAATAGGATTTTCCTGTTTTTAACTCCTCGTCAAAATCCTACTGAGCTATCTAGTCAATTTTTCTTTGTTCAACCCCAAATCATTTTCCAAATTTACCCAGTTTCCATCGTGGTTTATATTGTTTAGATTTACTGCTGTAACACTTCTCAGATTCAGGGGCATAAAAACTGATATGTTTTTACATAACATTCCTAACAACATTACTTGAAGTGAACTGATTTTGAAAATATTAATTTTGGTTTTTACCCATACACCGATGTGTGTTAGCACTGTGTACTCAGTACTTTCCTGAGTCCGGTTCCGAGCTGTGATTCTCAAAACTTCCCGAGTTTTGATTCTCAAAATGTTTTATACCATCAATAGAGGCTTTACTTTTAACCAAGTAAGTTTTTATTACTGAGAATACAGTGCTGACACACATCGGTGTACAGTGTATGTGGGTTAAAAAAAACAAAATGAATATTCTTTATCCCTATTGCAAATTTAACATCTATTAAGTTGTTATTATTAGTTTTATTATTTGATGTTTAATTTGTTGACAGCTGAGTGCATGAACCCATTACATGGGAGTTATATGTGTGCAGGGATTGTTGCTGAGTTACCGCTGTGTTTCAACAAAGGTCGTTATCTTGTCTTCTTTGATGATGGCTGTGTGCAGTATATGTCACTCAAGAAAGTTCATTTAGTCTATGAAGTCAGTAAGTATGTTTCCTACATGTCATTCAAGAAAGTTCATTTAGTCTATGAAGTCAGTAAGTATGTTTCCTACATGTCACTCAAGAAAGTTCATTTAGTCTATGAAGTCAGTAAGTATGTTTCCTACATGTCACTCAAGAAAGTTCATTTAGTCTATGAAGTCAGTAAGTATGTTTCCTACATGTCACTCAAGAAAGTTCATTTAGTCTATGAAGTCAGTAAGTATGTTTCCTACATGTCACTCAAGAAAGTTCATTTAGTCTATGAAGTCAGTAAGTATGTTTCCTACATGTCACTCAAGAAAGTTCATTTAGTCTATGAAGTCAGTAAGTATGTTTCCTACATGTATATTAGAATAGTATGCCTACATGTTTGTAGTTCTGTTCAACATATTTCTTAAGTTTGTTTTCCTTTTACTATAATCTTATTTGCAATTAAATGTACATGTATTGTTGTTGTTATTGATGAAATGGCCGAATAAATAATACTAATAATAATAATAGAAGAGGTAGTGGTTAAAAAGCAGGACAGTTCTTTTCAGAATTGAGAAGTCTCCCGATTCGCAAAAATCTACTCTGCGGTAGTAGAATATAAAGCAAGACAGTTTTCTTAGAACAAACTCTACCTGGCAAGTAGACACACATGGTGTTACCGCAAACTAAAATAAGAGTAGAGCCATAAGGTTTTATCGCGATTCAGAAACGCAATGCTTTGTGGGAAGGAATATGGGGCGGTTTCTATGCAGCTTCTACGACTCGCGCACGCAACGCCTATTCCTTTGTGTGGGTTCAACAGAGCCCTCTCTTGATATTTTGCTATTCACGATAAACCTTATTATGCAGCACACAATGCTGTTAAGTTTCCTCTCCAAGGTACGAGCCAATTTTCCTTGACCAATTACAACTGTCTTCAGTGAATAGACACTGATGCCTCGGCGATAACCATAAACTGTTTTTGCTTTACGATCGCACTTTCAGCTGTGATACCATTGCGCAACCAAACGGCCTACGCTTGCAGGCGCATGGAATAGTACAGAAATGGCATGCAATAGTACAGAAAGGGGGGAACGAAAATGCTAAATACTACTAAAATGCAGACATTTTTTATTATTTGTTTTTTATAAGAGCAGTTGTGTACAATAGCCAAGTAGGCCATTAAACTGGTACACTTCTGCGTCTTGAACACTCAGCGGGGGGTGGATATGTGCGCATTGGAAGTCATTATTTATTGTTATTATTATCATCACACTGCTTAATGACATGGCCATAACATGTTATGAATAACTAATGATGCATGACCTCCAATCCTCCAATCAAATTACAAGAATCTATTTGGGTTATGTCAACCAAAATATTGAGCAACTCTACTCATGATTGAACTGAGGGTTTATCCATTCTACTAACTGGGTTATATACAAGTAGGCTAAGATTGATCCATATAGTTGTATATAAGAACTAGACGGCACACTGGTGATGCTGCTTGCACAAATGCAACAGGATGGCAAGGAGACACGAGCGCCATTTTGTAAGAACACTGTACGTGCGTTGAATATGAAGTACAAGGTTGTGTTTGTGTTTTGTTAACGCTATGCGATGCAGTTTTGTCAACTTACAAAATGGCCGCACACCGGGCGCCCTCTAGATCTTATTGTAATGTAACTCCCGATTTTTTAGCCAAAAGGGCAATAAAAAGTTTTGTTTTTTTATGCCTTATGGGAATGCTCCATTAACCATGTTAACGAATCAGGCTAAAAAATGCACATCCTTTTCATCTGGCAACTTACACCTATTATCTCCATATTATTTCTTTTGCAAACATTAGACTGTTAACTGACCAGGTCAAAGTAATTGCTCATCCATTAAGTTTAATGACCCAAGTAATTCAATGTAAACACACTCGCTCACTGAAAAGGATGAATACTTTTTGAGTTTTTGCTTTTTTGTAAAGCCTGGTTCATCATATTTCCGAATGCGAAGCAAATTTGGGTGATGCAACAATCGGTACGCGCTCAACTTCCTTTTGTGATGCAATGAAATTCGCTTCGCACGAAGGATTCGCAAGAAGTATGAACCAGGCTTTATGCGTATTCACTACACTAAGGCAGTGGCTGATGGCTGATATTGATGTTTGCATGTAGGTTATAATGTATGGGAAGATGTGCCAGAGCGCTACACAGAGTTCATTAAGGAGTATTTAGAAAAGTATCCAGAGAGGCCGATGGTAAGATTGCATCGAGGTCAGTGTATCAAGACAGAAGCCAAAGGTGTATGGTAAGTCATGTTAAACTCCTCATATGGAAATAAACCACTTGTCTCTCATAATGTCAATTTTTGTTGGACTTGCTATGGATTAAATTTTCATATGACAACCAAAAAGTCTGAAAATAATTCATGCATGGGTGAGCACTGCTCACTGAAGAATAAGAAGCCGACATCTTGGATTGAATTTGGTAAGCTTCGAAGGACTTACATGTACCTCTCACAAATTGTATGGCTACTTCCTGCGCAACCTTATTTTCATACCCTTTACAATACTGAGCAGTGCTCACCCAATCATTAATTATTTTCTAACTTTTTTGTGTCATATAAAAGCTGAGCCAATACAGAATCATATATTTTTTATTCGACGGCCATTTCAAAAGTGTGTATTTTTCACAGACACCCTGTATAGTATGTCACAGTTGGTGCGCCTATCTAGTAAAACCAAGACATATCTTGTGACGCGCTATAAACCAATCACAGCACAGAACCTATACGTATGAGGTGTTATAAAACCAATTGTTTGACTCCCATACAAAGGTGCCGACCATATGTTCCACTGTTCGAATTCCCTGAGGCAAATTTATGTGATTTTTTAATCACTGCTCACTAGTTACAACACACTGTCTGTTTTTTTGTTCACAAAAAAATTCTTAAAGGAAGTGGACACTATTGGTAATTACTCAGAATAATTGTTAGCTTAAAACCTTACTTGGTAACGAGTAATGGGGAGCTGTTGATAGTATAACACATTTTGAGAAACGGCTCCCTCTGAAGTAATGTAGTTTTCAAGAAAGGGTAACTTTCCACAAATTTGTTTTTGAGACTTTAGAGTTAGATTTTGAGGTCTCGAAATCAATCATCTGAAAGCACACAACATCGTGTGACAAGGGTGTTTTTTCTTTCATTATTATCTCGCAACTCTGCTGACAAATTGAGCTCAAATTTTCACAGGTTTGTTCATGCATATGTTAAGATACACCAAGTGAAAAGACTGGTCTTTGACAATTACCAAAAGTGTCCATTGTCTTTAAAGGAAAAGGAGCACTTCCAAACAATTAATTTTGAGCGATTGTGATGGTTGAATAATCCAACTGTCTAATGTGTGTATAGGTGGCGTGCTAAGGTACAGGAGGTAGATGGATCTCTGGTTAATATGCATTTTCCAAGCTCTGATCGCCTTGAATGGATATATAGAGGCTCACCAAGAATGGAACCTCTCCATAGAGAACTGGTAAGTTATCCCAGATCCAACCTACTCCCCATCGGTGTACGATCTCCTTTTCTAGAATGCCTTGCTCGATCGTAATCCCTTGGAAGTGTGACTTGAAAGTATCAAAATATGGATATTTAAACTAGTTCTGTCGTTGAACAATTCTGTGCTAGAGACTACATGTACGTAAAATGCGCTGTCAAAAGACACATCAATATGTCTATCTGTGTATGCAGCAGTTTAGGGTGACCACATAAAATCATTTGAAATGTTCTTCAGGAAATACGTGCAGTTTTACACGAGCGTACAAAGTGCCCGACAAGCGCCTAACAAGTGCTAGAAAGTTTTTACATGCATGCACGCAAAGCAGTCATTCTGGTCAGCCAGTGGTTTTGAGTGTTTCCCTCTTGGGGTTTAGTGATGAGAGTTTGGTATGTCTAAAGCGGGCCTCAGGTCGACCCACGATTTTCTAGGGCCCGCAACAAACCGTCAGCAACGCGCAGACAAAATATACAACTGAGAAATCGTGCGCCTGCGATTGGTTCCCGACCCTCGGGATCACATCGATAATTTGAAATTGGTTTACTCTTGCGACTGTTAATTTTTTCGAGCGGCGACTGTTTCAGATTGTCATAAAAGCATCGCAGTTACACTCAGGTCATAAATAATTGCCGACTGAAAAGTTCCCGATGGTCTTAGCTCAGGCGCAGTGTGATCCTGCAAAGTCAGTCACCAACTGTTTTTTTTTCTTTTCGCAAGGTCGACCTGAGGGCGGCTTAATGTCACATGGGTGCCTGTCTGATTTAACCTTGCGATACCCCACCGCTGTTAAATACTACCTGCTTGCCATTGGTTGCTGCAGTGTACAGTACATTGGGAAAACATGTATACTTCAATTGCAATGACCTATGAGATTCCACCATGCATGTTTTAGACTTGTCCATTCATATGTACTGAAGCACTGATGCCCCACTTCTTTTAGCTTAAAAAGAAACTTTTTAAGCAGTATTTTCTGCTTAACAGTGTGATGAAATTTGGCCGAGATGAGAAGATAGGCTGACTATTTGACTTGTTTTGAATGTTATAGGAGACGGCTAAATACTTGAGGGAGTCAGGGCGTCTAATTGCTGGTAGCAGTGTGTCTAAGAAACGAGGAGGTCCATGCGTAGAGTACCAGAGGGTCAATTCAGACTTCTTAGTCTCAGGTAAGCACAGATTCTAATTGCTGGTAGCAGTGTGTCTAAGAAACGAGGAGGTCCATGCGTAGAGTACCAGAGGGTCAATTCAAACTTCTTAGTCTCAGGTAAGCACAGATTCTTATTGCTGGTAGTAGTGTGTCTAAGAAATGAGGAGGTCCATGCATAGAGTACCAGAGGGTCAATCCAGACTTCTTAGTCTCAGGTAAGCACAGATTTCATTTCAGGATATTAGTCGGGAGTGTCGTGGCCGAGCGGTTAAGAGCACCGAATTCAAACTCTGGTGTTTCTGATCAGCAGAGTGTGGGTTCGATTCCCCAGCCGTGACACTTGTGTCCTTAAGCAAGACACATAACCATTGCTTCGTCCTTCGGATGGGACGTAAAGCTGTTGGTCCCATGTGTTGTGTAAAACGCATGTAAAAGAACCCAGTGCACTTTTCGAAAAGAGAAGGGGTTCGCCCCGGTGTTCCTGGCTGGATTGGCAGCATATTGCGCCACAGCACCTTGTAAACCATTACATGGCGCTTAAGGATTAGCCTAAGGTCTTATATCTCAAAAATTCACCCCACTCCTTGCAGTAATAATACCTGGCGCTTTGTATCCTTTGGCAAAAGGCGCGTTATAAATACGGTTATTATTAGTCTTTTGTGACCGGGCTAGCTTCAAGGTTCCTTAAAGCTGATTTGCAATCAGTATTTAAAGAACCTTACAGTGTATGTGCTACATTGTATGTATATAAGAAAGGGTTCATTACCGTTATTTTATATTGTTTGTGTACATATTTCTGTTTTGCAGTAGGTCAACCAGCCACTCTGCACCCCACTCTGAGTGGATTGGTCTATTGTACAGCGAAAGCCCTCTGAAAATGCCCTTAATGAAAATGATGTCCAGTTACACTAATGGCAATGTCGCTTTATTTCACTAATACGTTATGTTTCCTTACTACTCTATCTACACAAAAGCAACTCATAATTACTAAACTATACTACATGTATACTACAAAGGCATTATAAGCGCTCTATAAAGCGCTCTTTTAAAACACAAAAATGTATCACAGTGCTTAACACACAAAGAAAAATATCAAAAACAAAAACGAAACCTACAACAAGTTCAAGAGTGTACATTTGGTTTGCGGTAACACCATGTGTGTATCTACTTGCCGGGTAGAGTTGTTCTTAGGGAACTGTCTTGCTTTATTCTACTGCCGTGGAGTAGATAATCAGAGGTTCGGGAGACTTCTCAATTCTGAAAAGAACTGTCCTGCTTGTTAATTATTACCAGTGCGGATGGTATAGAAAATACACTGGACTACTACTTTAGCTTATAGGATCGTAATTAACTGTACTGCTGCGGAGTCATATAAATAGGTTTTGAGAGCTTTTCTGAAGGGTGTTAATGAAGATGAATGGCGTATAATGTAGGGAAATCGTTTCTATAAAACAAAGGAATAACTAAAGGGGTAAACGTTTTTTTTATTTTCCAGAAAAAGAAATTCTTGCCATGCTTGAGGGGAAGATCACTGTCCCTAAAGGAATCATAGCTCAAAAGCTTCATCAATCCAAAGTCGCTGTTCCAACCAGGACAATAGACAGAATGCCTGTTGTACAATGGGCCATTGCTTCAATCAGGGGTAAGTCATTATTTCTTATAAGTTTGGACATCATTTCTACTTCACATTTCTATAATATGTCTGTGGTGAATGAGAGTTAGTTATAAAATCCCAAGTCACGCCAGTGTTGCCATATCAGGAGGTGAATTTTTCCAGGGGCATTTCGGCAAGTAGGAAGGGCATCGTTGGCCCTGGCTGCTGTGCATGTCTGCTGTGAACTTTGAGGCTGGACATAACGGGTACCAAGAACCCGATCAAAATTGATGTTGGGTACACGAAAGAAAATGACACGTAAATGCACAGCCCTACATGAGTGGGATATAAGCCTGTGACCTTTGTATTGCTAGAGCTGATTAGACCGCCGAGTTAGCCCGATGGCTAGAGGCTGTTACAGTAATAGATTTAAGCCTGTGACCTTTGTATTGCTAGAGCTGATTCGACCGCCGAGTTAGCCCGATGGCTAGAGGCTGTTACAGTAATAGATTTAAGCCTGTGACCTTTGTATTGCTAGAGCTGATTAGACCGCCGAGTTAGCCCGATGGCTAGAGGCTGTTACAGTAATAGATTTAAGCCTGTGACCTTTGTATTGCTAGAGCTGATTAGACCGCCGAGTTAGACCTTTGTATTGCTAGAGCTGATTAGACCGCCGAGTTAGCCCGATGGCTAGAGGCTGTTACAGAAATAGATTTAAGCCTGTGACCTTTGTATTGCTAGAGCTGATTAGACCGCCGAGTTAGCCCGATGGCTAGAGGCTGTTACAGTAATAGATTTAAGCCTGTGACCTTTGTATTGCTAGAGCTGATTAGACCGCCGAGTTAGACCTTTGTATTGCTAGAGCTGATTAGACCGCCGAGTTAGCCCGATGGCTAGAGGCTGTTACAGTAATAGATTTAAGCCTGTGACCTTTGTATTGCTAGAGCTGATTAGACCGCCGAGTTAGCCTGATGGCTAGAGGCTGTTACAGTAATAGATTTAAGCCTGTGACCTTTGTATTGCTAGAGCTGATTAGACCACCGAGTTAGCCCGATGGCTAGAGGCTGTTACAGTAATAGATTTAAGCCTGTGACCTTTGTATTGCTAGAGCTGATTAGACCACCGAGTTAGCCCGATGGCTAGAGGCTGTTACAGTAATAGATTTAAGCCTGTGACCTTTGTATTGCTAGAGCTGATTAGACCGCCGAGTTAGCTCGATGGCTAGAGGCTGTTACAGTAATAGATTTAAGCCTGTGACCTTTGTATTGCTAGAGCTGATTAGACCACCGAGTTAGCCCGATGGCTAGAGGCTGTTACAGTAATAGATTTAAGCCTGTGACCTTTGTATTGCTAGAGCTGATTAGACCGCCGAGTTAGCTCGATGGCTAGAGGCTGTTACAGTAATAGATTTAAGCCTGTGACCTTTGTATTGCTAGAGCTGATTAGACCGCCGAGTTAGCCCGATGGCTAGAGGCTGTTACAGTAATAGATTTAAGCCTGTGACCTTTGTATTGCTAGAGCTGATTAGACCGCCGAGTTAGCCCGATGGCTAGAGGCTGTTACAGTAATAGATTTAATCCTGTGACCTTTGTATTGCTAGAGCTGATTAGACCGCCGAGTTAGACCTTTGTATTGCTAGAGCTGATTAGACCGCCGAGTTAGCCCGATGGCTAGAGGCTGTTACAGTAATAGATTTAAGCCTGTGACCTTTGTATTGCTAGAGCTGATTAGACCACCGAGTTAGCCCGATGGCTAGAGGCTGTTACAGTAATAGATTTAAGCCTGTGACCTTTGTATTGCTAGAGCTGATTAGACCGCCGAGTTAGCTCGATGGCTAGAGGCTGTTACAGTAATAGATTTAAGCCTGTGACCTTTGTATTGCTAGAGCTGATTAGACCACCGAGTTAGCCCGATGGCTAGAGGCTGTTACAGTAATAGATTTAAGCCTGTGACCTTTGTATTGCTAGAGCTGATTAGACCGCCGAGTTAGCTCGATGGCTAGAGGCTGTTACAGTAATAGATTTAAGCCTGTGACCTTTGTATTGCTAGAGCTGATTAGACCGCCGAGTTAGCCCGATGGCTAGAGGCTGTTACAGTAATAGATTTAAGCCTGTGACCTTTGTATTGCTAGAGCTGATTAGACCGCCGAGTTAGCCCGATGGCTAGAGGCTGTTACAGTAATAGATTTAATCCTGTGACCTTTGTATTGCTAGAGCTGATTAGACCGCCGAGTTAGACCTTTGTATTGCTAGAGCTGATTAGACCGCCGAGTTAGCCCGATGGCTAGAGGCTGTTACAGTAATAGATTTAAGCCTGTGACCTTTGTATTGCTAGAGCTGATTAGACCGCCGAGTTAGCCCGATGGCTAGAGGCTGTTACAGTAATAGATTTAAGCCTGTGACCTTTGTATTGCTAGAGCTGATTAGACCGCCGAGTTAGACCTTTGTATTGCTAGAGCTGATTAGACCGCCGAGTTAGCCCGATGGCTAGAGGCTGTTACAGAAATAGATTTAAGCCTGTGACCTTTGTATTGCTAGAGCTGATTAGACCGCCGAGTTAGCCCGATGGCTAGAGGCTGTTACAGTAATAGATTTAAGCCTGTGACCTTTGTATTGCTAGAGCTGATTAGACCGCCGAGTTAGCCCGATGGCTAGAGGCTGTTACAGTAATAGATTTAAGCCTGTGACCTTTGTATTGCTAGAGCTGATTAGACCGCCGAGTTAGCCCGATGGCTATTGGCTGTTACAGTAATAGATTTAAGCCTGGACCTTTGTATTGCTAGAGCTGATTAGACCGCCGAGTTAGACCTTTGTATTGCTAGAGCTGATTAGACCGCCGAGTTAGCCCAATGGCTAGAGGCTGTTACAGTAATAGATTTAAGCCTGTGACCTTTGTATTGCTAGAGCTGATTAGACCGCCGAGTTAGCCCGATGGCTAGAGGCTGTTACAGTAATAGATTTAAGCCTGTGACCTTTGTATTGCTAGAGCTGATTAGACCGCCGAGTTAGACCTTTGTATTGCTAGAGCTGATTAGACCGCCGAGTTAGCCCGATGGCTAGAGGCTGTTACAGTAATAGATTTAAGCCTGTGACCTTTGTATTGCTAGAGCTGATTAGACCACCGAGTTAGCCCGATGGCTAGAGGCTGTTACAGTAATAGATTTAAGCCTGTGACCTTTTTATTGCTAGAGCTGATTAGACCGCCGAGTTGGACCTTTGTATTGCTAGAGCTGATTAGACCGCCGAGTTAGCCCGATGGCTAGAGGCTGTTACAGTAATAGATTTAAGCCTGTGACCTTTGTATTGCTAGAGCTGATTAGACCGCCGAGTTAGCCCGATGGCTAGAGGCTGTTACAGTAATAGATTTAAGCCTGTGACCTTTGTATTGCTAGAGCTGATTAGACCGCCGAGTTAGCCCGATGGCTAGAGGCTGTTACAGTAATAGATTTAAGCCTGTGACCTTTGTATTGCTAGAGCTGATTAGACCGCCGAGTTAGCCCGATGGCTAGAGGCTGTTACAGTTTAAGCCTGTGACCTTTTTATTGCTAGAGCTGATTAGACCGCCGAGTTAGACCTTTGTATTGCTAGAGCTGATTAGACCGCCGAGTTAGCCCGATGGCTAGAGGCTGTTACAGTAATAGATTTAAGCCTGTGACCTTTGTATTGCTAGAGCTGATTAGACCGCCGAGTTAGCCCGATGGCTAGAGGCTGTTACAGTTTAAGCCTGTGACCTTTGTATTGCTAGAGCTGATTAGACCGCCGAGTTAGCCCGATGGCTAGAGGCTGTTACAGTAATAGATGTTATTTTTACATCGTGGATCGATTACATCTGTTAGAAAAATATTAACTGCTTAGAGTGCTATGGTTAAAACTACGACTCCTGAGGTGATCCCTGGTATACAAATATTGAGTGGCTCAGAGTGGAATGGGAGGAATATTAGCGCAAGGTAAAATTTGGAGAGTGAAATGGAACAGTCCAAATTTTACAGTGCAATACAGAGATGCCAAGTAGTACGATTTTGTCGTATTTTGTACAATAAAAATAGTAAAATACGATAATACGACCACCCATGGTGAAATACGATATTGTGAAAATTAATACTAACGTTTTTTCCTCTTTTTTTGACAACCAAACTATCTGAATAAAACTTGCCTTTTCATCCACAAAATGTAAAATATTGTATTTACCGTTATTCAGGAAATAAAAACGAATTATTCAACCTTCAAATTTGAGTGCTTGTCGTTTATTTTGACTAACTGGAGCCGAAAGTCCAGCCGTGAAACTATAACAACGAATAATACACACATGCGTCCGTGCTTCATGCTGTGTGCAGTATTTGCCAAGTAGACTTGATTCAAGTCCTGCGAGGTCACTGTCCAATGTTGGTTGGTGGATGCAGCGTTAGGCAATGGAAAAAGGGCTTTGCACAGGACTTGATTAGGACTTGAGTCAAGTCTACTTGCCAAGGGTGGTTTCCAGACACGCTGATTGCATCATTACGGTTGAGATAACATGATACCAGTTATACATTTGACTGTCGCGTACCCAGTCTTGTCACCGTTAAGTACAATGAAAAAGTGAATCGCCAGACAAAGACCATTCCCTGTGTAGTGTGTGTTTGTTACGGCGTGTCTAGCTCGATGTTTGCACGAGTGAGAGTTTAGCGTGGGCAGGATCTTAATGAGTTTTTTTTAAGAATAGGCCTATAGATTCGCAATGGCATCTTCCAAGATCAGGAAACAGTCTTTTAAGAAGGAATACTCTGTGAAGTGGCCATTTATTTTACCTTCAATTAAGGATACTTTTACGGCAAGATGCCAGATTTGCTCTTGTGACATATCCATAGCACATGGTGGAGCAACCGATATTGTCCTGCACATAAGCAGAAAGAAACACCGGGAAGCTGCCGAGGCCGTCCGGTCCACCGCTAATATCACCTCAATGATGAGGCAGCGTACAGATTACTCTGTTACACGAGCAGAAACTTTGATGACCAACTTCTTCATCGAACATAACATCGCATTTGCAGCTGCGGATCATCTGACTGATCTGGTCAAAGTAATGTTTCCCGACAGTAACATTGCCTCAAAGTTTGCTTCTCGGCGCACCAAAACTTCTGCTATCGCCCGAACTCTTGGCCAAGAGGCGAAAGGTATGTTGTATTGTTTAAAAAGCTATTTAGATAACCTTAAGTTATATCTTATTTATTTATTTATTTTATTTAAATGTCTGAATGTATTTAAGCTCTAAATCAAAGGAAAAAAACCTTAATGCTCAATAAATTGAGTAGGCACTTAAAACCAGTCATAAACATTTACTTAATAAAATTATTGCAGACTCATTTTTAGGAACAACTTGTTGATTTACTGACTTATGAATTTCAGGTTTTTTGATGCTCGTTTTCTTTTTCAACAGCAAATATTGTCAAGAAGATCAGAGAAATTCCTTTCTCTATTTCTACTGATGGGAGCAGTGATAGGGGTGCCGATGAGCAGCTTTATCCAGTTATCGTTCGATATTTTGACAATGAAGTACAGCGTGTTGTTAGCGTTCTTCTAGAGATAGCAACATCTAAAGAAAGATCCACTGGCAAAAATATATTCCTCATGCTTGACAAAGTTCTCAAGGAAAATAACATCTCATGGAACAAGGTGTTGTGCTTCTCGGCAGACAACGCTGCTGTAATGACGGGTTCTATTAGTGGTACAGCTGCTTTCATCAGAAAAGCCAATCCAAATGCATACATCATGGGATGCCTCTGCCATCGGCTGCACCTAGCTGCTGAGAAAGGAGCAAAGCAGCTTACCTTTTCTCCTGAAGATCTGCTGATCCCAATATACTACTACCTTGAGAAATCGAGTAAGCGTCATAAGGAATTCAAACAGATTCAAATCATGTGCAGTGTAGAAACGCACACCATTCTGAAACACATATGCACAAGGTGGTTATCAATGGAGAGGGCACTGGGCAGATTATTGGAGCAGTGGGTTCCATTGCAAGTGTCTTTCAAGGGGGAAGCAGAATTAGGAACAAAGAAAAGGAAAGGTAGTGAGTCATGTGGCCCTAGTCAGGCAAAGAGACTGAAAGTGACCAAAAGCTCAGCCAAAAATCCTTCCAGAAGTCTGACCAGCAATACTACAAGCAGCTCAATTAAGAAATCCTCAACTTCAGTGACACATAGCTCAGCCAAAAATCCTTCCAGAAGTCTGACCAGCAATACTACAAGCAGCTCAATTAAGAAATCCTCAATTTCAGCGACACATAGCTCAGCCAAAACTACTTCCAGAAGTCTGACCAGCAATACTTCAAGCAGCTCAATGAAGAAATCCTCAACTTCAGTGACACATAGCTCAGCCAAAACTACTTCCAGAAGTCTGACCAGCAACACTGCAAGCAGCTCAATGAAGAAATCCGCAACTTCAGCGACACATAGCTCAGCCAAAACTACTTCCAGAAGTCTGACCAGCAATACTGCAAGCAGCTCAATGAAGAAATCATCAACTTCAGCGACACATACATGTAGCTCAGCCAAAACTACTTGCAGTAATAAAAGTAATAAGGAAGCAGTGCAAACTATAAGCAAAGCTGGTGAGATATATGCCAAACTGAATAACAAGTACAAAATGTACTGCATCTTTCTCCTGAACACTATTCTGATGTTCAATAGACTTAATGTAGAATTGCAAGAGGAGGCCCCTAAAATACATCTTGTGCATGAGAAATTGCAAAACTTTCTACGAGATGTCATGGTTCGCTTTGTGAAGCCTTGTGTACTAGCAAGTGCCATTAGTCTTGAGCAATGTGAATACAAAGTTGTTGATAACCAGAAATTAGATGATGAACTAATTCTTGGACAGTCAGTGAGGGAGTTTCTGGCATCAGGACAACTTTCTTCAATAGAAGTGGCAGAATTCTTCACTTCCGTGAGAAATTATTATGTGACCGTCTGCAATTATGTGATTCAGACATTTCCCTTGAAGGATGAAGTCCTTCTTAATGCATGTGTGGCAGATCCAAGTAGGAGATTGTCCACGAAGTTTAGCTCAGTAGCCTACTTTGTAAAGAGGTTTCACTATATGGAAGACAAGATGGATGCACTGGGAGAAGAGTTTGGTCAGTTTCAGGTAGATCCACTTGAATCTCTAGTGCTAGACCAAAGAGTTGATACAGTGTGGATGGAGATATCTGGTATCACAGACAAAACAACTGGCAAGGAGAAATACTTGTACCTCTCCAAGATCATGGTAATGATCCTGTCTCTTGCACACAGCAATGCCGAGGATGAACGTCTTTTCAGCCTTGTGAGAAAAAACGCAACAGACTTCAGACCCAACTTATCCACACAGACTCTCTCCGACTTTCTTACTCAAAAAATGTACAGCCAAGCAAAAAAAGTAGTTTGTCATAAAATGACCCTGGACGACCAACTTTTGGTAAAATGCAAGCAGGCAGCCAGAACCTACAATAGGCAATAGACAACAAACTTTTGTTGCACCAGATATGAACAATGTGATTAAAAGACTGTATAATGTAGGGCTTTTTTTTAACTTGAATGTGACCTTAATCAGATGAAAGTTTTGTGCGGGATGGATTTTTGGCGTTGATATTGGCGTAAGTCTTTTTCTTTTTTTTATGTAATTGCCGTTTTCAAAAAATACTATTTTTGTCTTGAAAATACTATTTTTTGTTCTTTGGAGTACTATTTTTTGGAGACAGAGGTTGGCATCTCTGGCAATAATATTCCTTCCATTCCACGAATTAAAGCCACTCAATATTTGTTTTATTTAACTGACATATAGATCCTTGTCATTTGATGTATTTTAAAAGTATAACATGAAAAATCACACAAATTACTGACAACCAAAAATCATATAGCGCCGCATAGAGGCAACAATGCACAAATCGGATCACAACCTTTTGCACAGGTGCTCCTTTGTTTTAGCAGCGGTGCGGCGGCGCTGTACTGCTCAAAAACATTGGGAACATGGATGATCCTAACTGTTGAATGGGAAGCGCTATTCCCCATGGGCGAATAGGTCTTTTTGATCGCCGGTGTGGATGGGAGTAGTAGTGAATGTCACGTGAAGTACATGTAAGTTCAACCAATCAAATGACAAGGATCTGTATGTCAGTTATATAGTGCATTCTATTTTCCCAAAGAGCAGTCGAGGGAAAATGGAACGGTTCTGGGATCACAGAAGGAGTCTGAGTTTTAACAAAAGTGAAAAATGTTGAGAAATAACACAGTGGAACATGTTGTTTTTTGGCTTTTTAAAATTTTTATCTGTGCACCAAAGGGTTAATTTTAGGACTATATTTTTTTCTACAGAGTGGTATAAGACACAGAGTTCTGGCAAAGAGAACTTTGAGAATCTTCCAAATGAAGAGCTGGCAGCAATGCTTGAAGGACTCTATAAGAATGGATATCAACAGCAACCGGATATATACACATCACATACCCTGAAAGGTTAGAAACCATTCAATCATCACTCAATCTAGGTTGTATATTAATTTTGTTCCAAATACTACTTGTAAGGACTTTAGCCAAGGTGAATACTTTACTTTACTTCAAGAATGATGTTTAGAAATGCTATTTAACTTGTGTACAATGTCAGCTTAGTTTAAAGACACTGGACACTACTGGGAATTGTCAAAGACCAGTCTTCTCACTTGGTATACATGTATCTCAACATATGCATAAAATAACAAACCTGTGAAAATTTGACCTTGATTGGTGGTCAGAGCTGCGAGATAACTATGAAAGAAAAAAACACCCTTGTCACACGAAGTTGTGTGCTTTCAGATGCTTGATTTCAAGACCTCAAATTCTAAACTTGAGGTCTTGAAATTCAATTTGTGGAAAATTATTTTTTTCTTGAAAACGGCGCACTTCAGAGGGAGCCGTTTCTCACAATGTATTATACTATCAACCTCTCCCCATTACTCGTTACCAAGTAAGGTTTTATGCTAATAATTATTTTGAGTAATTACCAATTTTTGCCACTGCCTTTAAGGAGCTTCCAATAACATGATTAGTCTTAGTAGTTTGAATGCTTGAAAGAAATACCACCTACCCCAACCCTTCTTAGTGGACAGAGTATTCCAGTAATCTTGGGGCAGGTTTGGGGGCATAACTGATACTGAACAGCAAGCTATAGCTACAGCACAAAGGCACTTTGGTAATTGTCAAAGACCAGTATTCTCACTTGGTGCATCCCAACATAAAAATAACAAGCCTGTGAGAATTTGGATTCATTGGTCATCGAAGATGCAAGAGAATAACGAAAAAACACCCTTGTTGCACAAACTTGTGTGCTTTCAGAAGCCTATAAAAGGCAATCAAGCCTGAAGTCTTTTAGTCAGAAGTTACATCTTTATAAAAAACTTTGTTACTTCAGAGCGAGCCTTTTCTCACAATGTTTTATACTATCAACAGCTCTCCATTACTCATTACCAAGTCAGTTTTTATGCTAAGAATTATTTTGAGTAATTACCAATAGTGTCCAGTGCCTTTAATAATCTTGATACTATTGTCTTTGCAGCTCTTCGCTGTTCACTGAGCACCTTTCTGACCGAACCACCAATCAGCCGCATCATTGATATCAACAAAGCACCTGCGTTTGTGAAAGCAAACCAGGTATTCAATGAAACCATTCGAATCATAGACAAAGTCAAAGAACCTCCTCCCAAGAAACTCCTGATTGGTCAACCAGAGATAAACAAGAGAGATTTGGTCAAGTTGTTAAGATCAGGTCTGGTGTCACTCAGTAACCCGCTGGGTCTACTTAGGCTTGTCTGGATATTCATGCAGATATTTGTGGGAAAAACCAAAGGAAAGATCAAGGTATGTACATTTGTACTAAGACATAAAAATGTTGTAATAAAAGCTTCTTGAGCTAAATTGGTCATTCAAGTTGCGAGAAAATGATGAGAGAAAAAACACCATTGTTGGACAAATTTGTGTGCTTTGAGATAGGAATAAAAGACTTCTGGCTGGAAGTCTTTTATTATTTTAGTGAGAAATTATCCCTCTCTCAAAATCTATGCTGCTTCAGAGGGAGTCATTTCCCACAATGTTTTATACTATCAACAGCTCTCCAATGCTCGTTACCAAGTCAGTTTTTAAGTTAATATTTGTTTTGAGTAATTACCAAACCTTCCCTTTAAATAAGTTATTAATTAAGTTTTTATGGTCATTAATTTTAGGAGTCATTACCAAAGGTATAGGGGGCATCCCTCCGTTAAAGGGGACATGTTTGGGCTGTACACGCTGAGTAGTTAGAATAAATCTTTGCTAATTTTGCTTATTTTGCTGTGTACTTTTAAGAGACTTTGAGAATTGTACTTGACAAAAATTAGACAATGTTGGGAGAGGATAATCTGGTGTTTCTGATCAGCAGAGTGTGGGTTTGAATCCCCAGCCGTAACACTTGTGTCCTTAAGAATGACTCTCGCCCATTGCTTCATCCTTCAGATGGGACGTAAAGCTGTTGGCTCCATGTGTTGTGTAAACGCATGTAAAAGAACCCAGTGCACTTGTCAAAAAGAGAAGGGGTTCGCCCCAACCTTCCCGGCTGGCTTGGCAGCATATTGCGCCACAGCACCTTGCAAAGCTTGCAAAGGATTGGGTCTCATAATTCAAACATCGTCCCACTCACCTTGCAGTAAAAATACCTGGCGCTTTGTATCCATTAGCAAAACGCGCGTTATAAATACAGTTATTATTATTATTTATGATGATTGTTTGTTTGTTAGTCAATTGATCTGGATCTACTGCAGCGGAAGGATGTGATAGCTAAGAAAGCCAAGTCTGGATTACCCTACTTTGAGATTAATTCTGCTGAATTGGGATTAAGTGGTGGTCAAGAACAGAAGATCTACGCTACAGGCAATCGATTCTACTGTCCTTATTACTCCATCAACTTGTATATTACCAAACTCAATCCAGATTGCCAAGATTTCTTGCAGAAACCAAGGTAATCTAACAATTGACACTCTTTTTACTTCGCTCGGCCCCAGCGGCCAGGGTCTAACCAGGACTGCTGGGATGGGCTAATCAGCTTGCACAGATTCTTGTTCAGGAAGTATGTCATGCGTGCAGTGCATAGCAGTGTGAGCGTGATGCATGATGGGACTGTGCATTTTCTGGATAGACCAATGAGCATGCTTGATTTTTTTGCCCATCCCAGCGCCTTGGGTTAAAGCAAGGCGTGGGGCCGAGTGAATCTTTATACAGCAATCCTTCACCAATCTTGAACTCTTGGTGGCAGTGGACACTGCAGTGGTTCCTGGAAAATTTCCGTACAAGTTGAGCGATTTGCAAAGTAAAAGTCCCATAACCTATGAGAGATCAGACAATCGCCATGTAGCCCAACCCTTACACCCATTGCTAGTCAGCGCACTACAAGCCAGGTACCTCCGCATCTGCTGCCACCAAGTGTTCAATATCAGTGAAGGATTGCTGTATATATTTGGTTTGGGGTAACACCATGTGTGTATCTACATGTACATGTACTTGCCAGGTACAGATTACGTTCTTTTGAGAACTTCTCTTGCTCTTTATTCTACTACCATATTTTCTGAATTTGGGAGACTTATCAGTTCTGGAAAGAACTGTCCTGCTTTTTAATTACTAGCTCGGCGGACGGTATACAATCTGATGGGATATACTACTTTAGCTTTAGTGTTTCAAGGGGAATTCTACATACATTAGTAGTAATTACATGCTTCACTATTAGCTTCACTTGAGTTCTAATTTGTCTCAACGTTGCAACTTGCTTGCTTTAGTCGAGTGACTGACACTCCTTTCACGCAAATACCACACTTTTCTTTTTAAAATTAGGATAAGGACTGTGTGTAGATGAGACTAGAGGTGCATTAGTCTGTATTATAACCCCAGAAATGGGTCTTTCGGCTCATGCAATCACCAAAACTGCTGAGAGCACACTGCGGCGTCTTCAATCTGTTGAGAATGCTGCAGCTTGTCTCTTGATTGGAAATACATTAGCATCACATGAAATAATGCATCCACTTCAAAATAATTCATTATCACTTTCAAGGCACTCTAAGGTCCAGCCAAACTCTACATCCAAAACCTATTGACTCCATGTATGCTCCTTGCTCACCGGTCTCGTCAAGCCAGCTACAGGGACAGGGGTTTTCCATTACACAGCACCTAGGCTCTAGAATTCACTCCCTGAACGCCTCAGGGAAACACACAACATATCCCTCCTTCAGAAGCAACTGAAGACACATCTGTTCACACTTGCTTTCCCTACCACTTGAGAAGTCATTCTTTTCCATCTTGACCGACGCTTTTGAATGGTTTTATATCAGATTCAGTGTGCCTTTACAAGTTATAAGGGAATCAGTGTGAGGTAAAGAGGTTGTAAACTAGTGGTTTAAATTCGCCGAGGCTGGTTCTTGACAATTTTAACGAGACGAAGTCGAGGTAAATTATCAAGAACCAGGTCACACACTTTGATTCCCATTCATAAATATCATTTCGGTCAAAAAACATCGACACTTTTTGGTCCAAAAGTAAAAAAAAAAATGCAAAAATTATAACTGTTCAATGATTTCTTCCAACACAAAACCCCTCTAGCTATGAAATGCTAAGGCCCTCTAGTGAAAACTCCTTCTAAAGAGATTGCTGTGCGCGTCGCGCGTATTGCGAGATGTGGCACAACTGTTCCAGTCGTTGCTCTCGACCAATAGGAATGAATAAACTGTCTTATAAGCACAGGTGCAAGCTCGCGTGTCACGCCTATGTTTAAACACTTTTTACTGGTGTTATATCATCCGTTTAAACACCCCCACGTGATTCCCTTTCGAATGGGTAAACTGCCATGGGTATTTATGAATAATTTTTTTCAAAAGTTTTGATTGAAACTACAAGTAATTTGTGTATTTTGTTTGTACAGGACAAGGATTAATTTCAAGCAGGAGTCTGTATGGTTTGATCCCGAGCCTCATAGCTCAGCTTCTATCAGTACAATGATGTATGATATAGCATCAGCAGCTAGGCTAAGTAAACCCTATAGTAATGTTGACATCAGAGCAACGGTATGGACTGACTTTCTAGAAGCTATTGAAGAGTTTACTCAAACACTTAGATTGGGCTATAAAAGTACTTCAGCAACAACTAGCATGACAACATCAACATCAACAACAACAAGTGTTGTAAACAAACATGGAGTGCAACAGCCGAAGATCCAGGTCAATGTAAGTAAATAGAGGTAACCGTGTTGTTGTTTGTGAGACTAAAAATGCTTTAAAGGCAGTGGACACTATTGGTAATTACTCAAAATAGTTATTAGCATAAAAAGTTACTTGGTAACAAGCAATGGAGAGCTGTTGGTAGTATAAAACAATACGAAAAACAGCTCCCTCTGAAGTAACGTTGTATTTGAGAAAGAAGTAATTTTCCACTAAAATAATTGAATTTGATTTCGAGACCTCAGAATTAGATTTTGAGGTCCCGAAATCAAGCATCTAAAACCACACAACTTCAGGGTGTTTTTTCTTCCAGTATTATCCTGTAATTTCAATGACCAATTGAGTTCAAATGTTTACAGGTTTGTTATTTTGTGCATATGTTGAGATACACCAACTGAGAAGACTAGTCTTTGACAATTACCAATAGTGTCCAGTGTCTTTAAAGGCAGTGGACATGTTGTCAGTTGGTCATTGAAGTTGCAAGAGAATAATGAAAGAAAAACAATACCCTTGTTGCACAAATTTGTGTGCTTTCAGATGCCAAAAACTGTTACTTCAGAAACTTCAATGTTTCATACTATCAACAACTGTCCATTGCTTGTTACCAAGTAAGTCTTTATGCTAACAATTATTTTGAGTATTTACAATTTAGTGTTATCATCCTCATGTACAGTCTGTTCTTAGTTGGCCTGCTTTCTCCCTATGGCTCTCCTCCACTTAGATGGATAGTTAAGTTTCATTTTTTACACTCGTGGCCAATGGCCAAATTACAGTAAACATTACACTTTGTACAAAAATAGTTTACATACAAAAATAGATTACATGTACATGTATAAACACTTGGCCCTGTCCGTCGCGTCTCTTTCATTAACTCCAAGCATTTGCATGTCATTCAACACGGAGCTCTGCCACATCTTGTGCGGTCGACCAATGGGTGTTGGCTCGCCCACAGTTACGTTGGTACACCTCTTGACCCAGTTGGCATCCTCCTTTCTCTCCACACGACCAAACCCCCTCAGCCTGTGCCTCCTCAATACGGTGCCAATCCCCTCCACTCGGACTCTCCTCAGCTCCTCACTGGACAGACTGTCATCCAGAGACATCCCAGTGCTTTTAAGCCTCTGTTGATCTACACTAGATTTATTGTCTAAATTTCACAACCTCAAATACCAGACACTCAGACTTTGATTAGAGGGCATTGAAATCTATACCAAGTTGGGTTGAAAAACGTCTAAAGAGCGAGGCCCATTTTCAAAGAGCTGCTTATGAGCTTAAGCCGAAAAACTGTGCTTCAAATATTTTGCTACAAGCAAAATATTTTAGGCAGGATACCAGCCATATATTTTACATGTGACTTTTTATTTTTGCTTGTAACTTGTATTCTGTTTATAGCATAATTTTATTGCATTCATTTCCATCAGTTATACTGCTACCAAGTTATACTGTTAAAAATTCTACAATATCCCATTTGGTATACTTATACCAAATCTACTACATCCTATCAATAAACCTTTATCACTAGACCTTTTTCCCTGTTTCAAATAACAGTATTGAATGCTAACAATCATTGCGCAAACATGGCACCAGACTATTATTACGTCCAGCATCAGTTTGGTTCCAATAAGTTAGAATGGAGTAAAATCAAGATGGCCACACCTTGATAATGGTCTATTATACTCCATCACATCTTCATTACCTTTCAGCCTCAGTTTGGTTCCAATGAGTTGCAATGGAGTAAAATCAAGATGGCCACACCTTGATAATGGTCTATTATACTCCATCACATCTTCATTACCTTTCAGCCTCAGTTTGGTTCCAATGAGTTGAAATGGAGTAAAATCAAGATGGCCACACCTTGATAATGGTCTATTACACTCCATCACATCTTCATTACCTTTCAGCCTCAGTTTGGTTCCAATGAGTTGAAATGGAGTAAAATCAAGATGGCCACACCTTGATAATGGTCTATTACACTCCATCACATCTTCATTACCTTTCAGCCTCAGTTTGGTTCCAATGAGTTGAAATGGAGTAAAATCAAGATGGCCACACCTTGATAATGGTCTATTACACTCCATCACATCTTCATTACCTTTCAGCCTCAGTTTGGTTCCAATGATTTGCAATGGAGTAAAATCAAGATGGCCACACCTTGATAATGGTCTATTACACTCCATCACATCTTCATTACCTTTCAGCCTCAGTTTGGTTCCAATGAGTTGAAATGGAGTAAAATCAAGATGGCCACACCTTGATAATGGTCTATTATACTCCATCACATCTTCATTACCTTCCAGCCTCAGTTTGGTTCCAATGAGTTGCAATGGAGTAAAATCAAGATGGCCACACCTTGATAAAGGTCTATTACACTCCATCACATCTTCATTACCTTCCAGCCTCAGTTTGGTTCCAATGATTTGCAATGGAGTAAAATCAAGATGGCCACACCTTGATAATGGTCTATTACACTCCATCACATCTTCATTACCTTCCAGCCTCAGTTTGGTTCCAATGAGTTGCAATGGAGTAAAATCAAGATGGCCACACCTTGATAAAGGTCTATTATACTCCATCACATCTTCATTACCTTCCAGCCTCAGTTTGGTTCCAATGATTTGCAATGGAGTAAAATCAAGATGGCCACACCTTGATAAAGGTCTATTACACTCCATCACATCTTCATTACCTTCCAGCCTCAGTTTGGTTCCAATGATTTGCAATGGAGTAAAATCAAGATGGCCACACCTTGATAATGGTATATTATACTCCATCACATCTTCATTACCTTCCAGCCTCAGTTTGGTTCCAATGAGTTGCAATGGAGTAAAATCAAGATGGCGACACCTTGATAAAGGTCTATTACACTCCATCACATCTTCATTACCTTCCAGCCTCAGTTTGGTTTCAATGACTTGCAATGGAGTAAAATCAAGATGGCCACACCTTGATAATGGTCTATTATACTCCATCACATCTTCATTACCTTCCAGCCTCAGTTTGGTTCCAATGAGTTGAAATGGAGTAAAATCAAGATGGCCACACCTTGATAATGGTCTATTACACTCCATCACATCTTCATTACCTTTCAGCCTCAGTTTGGTTCCAATGATTTGCAATGGAGTAAAATCAAGATGGCCACACCTTGATAATGGTCTATTACACTCCATCACATCTTCATTACCTTTCAGCCTCAGTTTGGTTCCAATGAGTTGGAATGGAGTAAAATCAAGATGGCCACACCTTGATAATGGTCTATTATACTCCATCACATCTTCATTACCTTCCAGCCTCAGTTTGGTTCCAATGAGTTGCAATGGAGTAAAATCAAGATGGCCACACCTTGATAAAGGTCTATTACACTCCATCACATCTTCATTACCTTCCAGCCTCAGTTTGGTTCCAATGATTTGCAATGGAGTAAAATCAAGATGGCCACACCTTGATAATGGTCTATTACACTCCATCACATCTTCATTACCTTCCAGCCTCAGTTTGGTTCCAATGAGTTGCAATGGAGTAAAATCAAGATGGCCACACCTTGATAATGGTCTATTATACTCCATCACATCTTCATTACCTTTCAGCCTCAGTTTGGTTCCAATGAGTTGCAATGGAGTAAAATCAAGATGGCCACACCTTGATAATGGTCTATTATACTCCATCACATCTTCATTACCTTTCAGCCTCAGTTTGGTTCCAATGAGTTGAAATGGAGTAAAATCAAGATGGCCACACCTTGATAATGGTCTATTACACTCCATCACATCTTCATTACCTTTCAGCCTCAGTTTGGTTCCAATGAGTTGCAATGGAGTAAAATCAAGATGGCGACACCTTGATAATGGTCTATTACACTCCATCACATCTTCATTACCTTCCAGCCTCAGTTTGGTTCCAATGATTTGCAATGGAGTAAAATCAAGATGGCCACACCTTGATAATGGTCTATTACACTCCATCACATCTTCATTACCTTCCAGCCTCAGTTTGGTTCCAATGAGTTGCAATGGAGTAAAATCAAGATGGCCACACCTTGATAAAGGTCTATTATACTCCATCACATCTTCATTACCTTCCAGCCTCAGTTTGGTTCCAATGATTTGCAATGGAGTAAAATCAAGATGGCCACACCTTGATAAAGGTCTATTACACTCCATCACATCTTCATTACCTTCCAGCCTCAGTTTGGTTCCAATGATTTGCAATGGAGTAAAATCAAGATGGCCACACCTTGATAATGGTATATTATACTCCATCACATCTTCATTACCTTCCAGCCTCAGTTTGGTTCCAATGAGTTGCAATGGAGTAAAATCAAGATGGCGACACCTTGATAAAGGTCTATTACACTCCATCACATCTTCATTACCTTCCAGCCTCAGTTTGGTTTCAATGACTTGCAATGGAGTAAAATCAAGATGGCCACACCTTGATAATGGTCTATTATACTCCATCACATCTTCATTACCTTCCAGCCTCAGTTTGGTTCCAATAAGTTAGAATGGAGTAAAATCAAGATGGCCACACCTTGATAAAGGTCTATTATACTCCATCACATCTTCATTACCTTCCAGCCTCAGTTTGGTTCCAATGATTTGCAATGGAGTAAAATCAAGATGGCCACACCTTGATAAAGGTCTATTACACTCCATCACATCTTCATTACCTTCCAGCCTCAGTTTGGTTCCAATGATTTGCAATGGAGTAAAATCAAGATGGCCACACCTTGATAATGGTATATTATACTCCATCACATCTTCATTACCTTCCAGCCTCAGTTTGGTTCCAATGAGTTGCAATGGAGTAAAATCAAGATGGCGACACCTTGATAAAGGTCTATTACACTCCATCACATCTTCATTACCTTCCAGCCTCAGTTTGGTTTCAATGACTTGCAATGGAGTAAAATGGCCACACCTTGATAATGGTCTATTATACTCCATCACATCTTCATTACCTTCCAGCCTCAGTTTGGTTCCAATAAGTTAGAATGGAGTAAAATCAAGATGGCCACACCTTGATAATGGTCTATTATACTCCATCACATCTTCATTACCTTTCAGCCTCAGTTTGGTTCCAATGAGTTGCAATGGAGTAAAATCAAGATGGCCACACCTTGATAAAGGTCTATTACACTCCATCACATCTTCATTACCTTCCAGCCTCAGTTTGGTTCCAATGAGTTGCAATGGAGTAAAATCAAGATGGCGACACCTTGATAATGGTCTATTATACTCCATCACATCTTCATTACCTTCCAGCCTCAGTTTGGTTCCAATGAGTTGAAATGGAGTAAAATCAAGATGGCCACACCTTGATAATGGTCTATTACACTCCATCACATCTTCATTACCTTTCAGCCTCAGTTTGGTTCCAATGAGTTGAAATGGAGTAAAATCAAGATGGCCACACCTTGATAATGGTCTATTACACTCCATCACATCTTCATTACCTTTCAGCCTCAGTTTGGTTCCAATGATTTGCAATGGAGTAAAATCAAGATGGCCACACCTTGATAATGGTCTATTACACTCCATCACATCTTCATTACCTTTCAGCCTCAGTTTGGTTCCAATGATTTGCAATGGAGTAAAATCAAGATGGCCACACCTTGATAATGGTCTATTACACTCCATCACATCTTCATTACCTTTCAGCCTCAGTTTGGTTCCAATGAGTTGGAATGGAGTAAAATCAAGATGGCCACACCTTGATAATGGTCTATTATACTCCATCACATCTTCATTACCTTCCAGCCTCAGTTTGGTTCCAATGAGTTGCAATGGAGTAAAATCAAGATGGCCACACCTTGATAAAGGTCTATTACACTCCATCACATCTTCATTACCTTCCAGCCTCAGTTTGGTTCCAATAAGTTAGAATGGAGTAAAATCAAGATGGCCACACCTTGATAATGGTCTATTATACTCCATCACATCTTCATTACCTTTCAGCCTCAGTTTGGTTCCAATGAGTTGGAATGGAGTAAAATCAAGATGGCCACACCTTGATAATGGTCTATTATACTCCATCACATCTTCATTACCTTCCAGCCTCAGTTTGGTTCCAATGAGTTGCAATGGAGTAAAATCAAGATGGCCACACCTTGATAAAGGTCTATTACACTCCATCACATCTTCATTACCTTCCAGCCTCAGTTTGGTTCCAATGAGTTGCAATGGAGTAAAATCAAGATGGCGACACCTTGATAATGGTCTATTATACTCCATCACATCTTCATTACCTTCCAGCCTCAGTTTGGTTCCAATGAGTTGAAATGGAGTAAAATCAAGATGGCCACACCTTGATAATGGTCTATTACACTCCATCACATCTTCATTACCTTTCAGCCTCAGTTTGGTTCCAATGAGTTGAAATGGAGTAAAATCAAGATGGCCACACCTTGATAATGGTCTATTACACTCCATCACATCTTCATTACCTTTCAGCCTCAGTTTGGTTCCAATGATTTGCAATGGAGTAAAATCAAGATGGCCACACCTTGATAATGGTCTATTACACTCCATCACATCTTCATTACCTTTCAGCCTCAGTTTGGTTCCAATGATTTGCAATGGAGTAAAATCAAGATGGCGACACCTTGATAATGGTCTATTACACTCCATCACATCTTCATTACCTTTCAGCCTCAGTTTGGTTCCAATGAGTTGGAATGGAGTAAAATCAAGATGGCCACACCTTGATAATGGTCTATTATACTCCATCACATCTTCATTACCTTCCAGCCTCAGTTTGGTTCCAATGAGTTGCAATGGAGTAAAATCAAGATGGCCACACCTTGATAAAGGTCTATTACACTCCATCACATCTTCATTACCTTCCAGCCTCAGTTTGGTTCCAATAAGTTAGAATGGAGTAAAATCAAGATGGCCACACCTTGATAATGGTCTATTATACTCCATCACATCTTCATTACCTTTCAGCCTCAGTTTGGTTCCAATGAGTTTCAATGGAGTAAAATCAAGATGGCCACACCTTGATAAAGGTCTATTATACTCCATCACATCTTCATTACCTTCCAGCCTCAGTTTGGTTTGAGTAAAATCAAGATGGCCACACCTTGATAATGGTCTATTATACTCCATCACATCTTCATTACCTTCCAGCCTCAGTTTGGTTCCAATGATTTGCAATGGAGTAAAATCAAGATGGCGACACCTTGATAATGGTCTATTACACTCCATCACATCTTCATTACCTTCCAGCCTCAGTTTGGTTCCAATGAGTTTGAATGGAGTAAAATCAAGATGGCCACACCTTGATAATGGTCTATTATACTCCATCACATCTTCATTACCTTCCAGCCTCAGTTTGGTTCCAATAAGTTAGAATGGAGTAAAATCAAGATGGCCACACCTTGATAATGGTCTATTATACTCCATCACATCTTCATTACCTTTCAGCCTCAGTTTGGTTCCAATGAGTTGCAATGGAGTAAAATCAAGATGGCCACACCTTGATAAAGGTCTATTACACTCCATCACATCTTCATTACCTTCCAGCCTCAGTTTGGTTCCAATGAGTTGCAATGGAGTAAAATCAAGATGGCGACACCTTGATAATGGTCTATTATACTCCATCACATCTTCATTACCTTCCAGCCTCAGTTTGGTTCCAATGATTTGCAATGGAGTAAAATCAAGATGGCCACACCTTGATAATGGTCTATTATACTCCATCACATCTTCATTACCTTCCAGCCTCAGTTTGGTTCCAATAAGTTAGAATGGAGTAAAATCAAGATGGCCACACCTTGATAATGGTCTATTATACTCCATCACATCTTCATTACCTTCCAGCCTCAGTTTGGTTCCAATAAGTTAGAATGGAGTAAAATCAAGATGGCCACACCTTGATAATGGTCTATTATACTCCATCACATCTTCATTACCTTTCAGCCTCAGTTTGGTTCCAATGATTTGCAATGGAGTAAAATCAAGATGGCGACACCTTGATAATGGTCTATTATACTCCATCACATCTTCATTACCTTTCAGCCTCAGTTTGGTTCCAATGATTTGCAATGGAGTAAAATCAAGATGGCGACACCTTGATAATGGTCTATTATACTCCATCACATCTTCATTACCTTTCAGCCTCAGTTTGGTTCCAATGATTTGCAATGGAGTAAAATCAAGATGGCCACACCTTGATAATGGTCTATTATACTCCATCACATCTTCATTACCTTCCAGCCTCAGTTTGGTTCCAATGAGTTGAAATGGAGTAAAATCAAGATGGCGACACCTTGATAATGGTCTATTACACTCCATCACATCTTCATTGTGACCTGGAAGATGTCAGCTGATCTTCCCTGTCTCAGATCACATCTTCATTACCATACACTTTAACAACTGTTATTCTTTTCCCTTCTGTATTCCACCAAATGTGTTTTCTAGTTCTTTTGTGTTTCTTATTAACTGTTTATTGAATTTCTTTAGATAAAACCAGACATTCCTAAAGAAGTTGTGATTGGAAAGAGTACTGTGAGACAGAATCTCTTTCATCAGCCTGCTACAACAAAACAGGTAAATAATAGGCATCTTAAGACTGTCTCATTGCAGTCAATGGTCAGTGCATACAAACTCAGGTATGGCCTTGCCCCTAGATATATCTCAGAATTACTTACTCCCAAAAAGCAACTACTTCTCGAGTTCTTCAATATGGGAATAAAGGGTAGCGACAAGTTCTTAAACTGCTGTTTAAAATCGGCGTAGCCGTGCGATAAAGGCCCAAGCCAAAGACAAGGTACTTTATCATACGGTTGTAACGGCAGTTTGAGTCACTACTCTTCTATTCCCATTCATAATGACTGAGACAGTCTTATATCTTTAAGGATTTGGGTACTTTTTCAAACTGTCCATAGATTTACATTAAACTTACAGGGTTTGAAGATAATGACAGTGGAAAGCTTCCCTTCAAATATTACTTACTGAGGTGCTGTAGTTTTTGAGAAATGAGTTGAAAAAATGTAATGGAAATACGTTTATAAATGATTAAAATAATTTTCGTTTCATGAGACGAAAACTACTTTCATGACATTGTTTTACTCATTTCCCCAAAACTACAGCACCTCAGCACAAAATATTTGGAGGGAAGCTTTCTACTATCATTTTCTTCAAACTGTGTAAGTTTAGTGTAAATCTGTGGATATTGTGTTTTTTGTCCTACAATAGTTACATACACCCTTTAAGAGTGTATCTTTTCTCATTTGGATGGTTTTGATAGACTACATCCCAAGATGACAGTGATGAAGATGTGATTCTTATTGAGGACTCCACTCAACCTGCAAGAGTAAATAAGTCAATGCATCATAGTTTCAGTCCCTCAGCATCACATCGGCTCCTACAACTAAGCAGGACGTATGAAAAAGGTACATTGAGTAACCATTGGTGACACCAAAGATTATATACATGTAGGGCCTTAGATGCGGAACTCGGGCTGGAATGTGAAATCCCACTGGACGCCATTTCGGCAAGTAACTATTTTGATACAACAGTAGACCTGTGCAGATCAGTGCAGACAATGACCATTCCTATCAATGGGAAACAAAGCATTCACTTGCTAAAATGGTGCCCATGCGTATTTCACGTTCCAACAATAGATAAAGCTTCAGTTCCGCATCTTGCGCCTTGCGGCGCTCTATAATCTTTGGTGACACTTGCATTTAGCCAAATAATCTGGATTCAACTATTTCTCTCATGTTACTCTATTGATGAAAGTGTAGACTATTATTATGAATCTACTATTATTATGAATCTACACTCAACTGTAGAGTCTTAACGAATCTACACTTAACTGTCGATTCGTTACAAACTAAAGTAAATAGTTTAACTTCAGCAAAACACAAGTGAAAACATGTTTTGCACATGTTTATTATAAAATAATACTTCCTGTTAAACGGAAGGTACACGTTTTGGTAATTTCTCAAAACAAATATTAACTTAAAAACTGACTTGGTAACTAGCATTGGAGAGCTGTTGATAGTATAAAACATTGTGGGAAACGCCTCCTCTGAAGTAACATAGTTTTTGAAAAAGAGATAATTTCTTACTAAGTCTTTTGTTCCTATCGGAAAGCACACAAATTTGTCCAACAAGGGTGTTTTTTCTCTCATCATTTTCTCCCAACTCCGATGACCAATTGAGCTCAAATTTTCACAGGTTTGTTATTTTATGCATATGAGATATACCAAGTAAGAAGACTAGACTTTGACAATTACCAATACAGTGTACCTTCCTTTAAAGGGTTTGGGTACTTTTTGCAAGACACAAAATACTATGTCCACAGATTGACATTAAACTCACAGTATACAGTTGGAAAATAATGGTGGTAGAAAGCTTCCCTTAAAACATTACTTGCTGAAGTGCTTTAGTTTTTCAGAAACTAGTAAAACAATGTCATGTAAATAATTTTTGTCTTGGGAGAAAAAAATTATTTTAGCATGTACAACATTTTTACCAGGACTAGTTCTAACGCTACTCTCCTGAAAAAAACATCGCTCTGTGATTTTCGCTCTTTTTTTTCTCAAAAACTTGACGACTAATGAAGTTAAAATTTGTGTCATGGCCAAAAACTTGATCTACAAAAGTTATCAAACCCTTTAGCACTTGATTCTACTTCTTCAGTATCAGTTCTTACTTCAAATTACAAAACAGGTTTGTGTTAAGTGTTCAGATCCCCAGCCGTGACACTTAACCATTGCTTCATCTTTCGGATGGGGCCTAAAGCTATGTGTTGTGTGACTGTATATTAACTACATGTATCTGTACCAAAAGAGTAGTACATGTGTACAAATGATTAAAATCTCTTTCGTGATCGCTTGATTTGTTTTCTTTTGGCAGATAAACAACAAACAGCTAAGAAAAGTACATCGCATAGCCATGCTCATAACTTCCCAGGATATCAACACGACAAGAAGCATAGACACAACAGCAGGCATAGTGGATACACTGATCATAGACAAGGTAAATACATGTGGGCAGTTCCAAGTAAACAATGGACATGACACCAACAAATACCCTGCGAGGGTAGAGGTTGATGTTGTGTATGAAAAAGTCTTTTGAATACTCCCCAGGGAGCTGAGTAAAACTAAAAAAGGAATGTTATTGGACCAATGACCAGCTGTCAATTGCACCAAGGTCTTCCTAACTTAGGATTAATCTTATGACTTAGGACCAGTCCAAACCCTGCACTGTAGCATGCAGACCTTAAGATTAATCCTTAGTTACTCGTCCTAACTCGAGATAAGATGAGTCCTAACTCTTTGTGAAATCGACAGCAGGGCACTAATAAAAATCGCATTGAGATGGTTATTGTGAAATGCCCTACATGTATTAAAGAACTTGTGAATATTAATGGGTGTGTTCGATAAGCTTCCCTGTGTCCACCCCGCAGTGCTCACTCGGGTGAGCCCCCTGACAAGAGCTAATCGAACGATCACTCACCCTTTCGTGGTGACGTCATGCACCTGGGGCCAGCCCCAAGTGACCCACTCCACAAGCAGGGCACTTGGGGCTGACCCGGGTGAGCCCCTGGAATGACGCCAAAGCTATTCAAATGCACCGGGGGCAGATCGGGGTCGACCCAGGGAAGCTAATCGAACCGTCCATTGTTTTACATTCATTCTTTGCACAAGGAGTAAATAACAACCTTAATTATCTCTATAGATCTGAATCGATATCAAGCCCACATGGCAAGCAGAGAATTAAACCGAGCAATGGACGACAAAAGAAGATCCATTCAAAGGTTATTTGGTAAGTTTAATGAATAATGAATGTAAACCATAAACCCTTATTCATTAAACCCTTGGAGCAGCCGAGGTGTGTGGGCGGAAGGACCAGCTTTATACTTATTTTAATAACTACAAACTGTGTGGATCAGTGCTGCTGATTTTGTTGAACTACATAACTGTACCCTTAACTGTAGTGATTCCTTGGTGGGTTAACTCAGAGTTTGACAAAATAGTATGAGATTAGTCTATCCGGAACCATTATAATGTAGTGTGAGATTAGTCTATCCGGAACCATTATAATGTAGTGTGAGATTAGTCTATCCAGAACCATTATAATGTAGTGTGAGACTAGTCTATCCGGAACCATTATAATGTAGTGTGAGATTAGTATATCCGGAACCATTATAATGTAGTGTGAGATTAGTCTATCTGGAACCATTATAATGTAGTGTGAGATTAGTCTATCTGGAACCATTATAATGTAGTGTGAGATTAGTCTATCTGGAACCATTATAATGTAGTGTGAGATTAGTCTATCTGGAACCATTATAATGTAGTGTGAGATTAGTCTATCCGGAACCATTATAATGTAGTGTGAGATTAGTATATCCGGAACCATTATAATGTAGTGTGAGATTAGTCTATCTGGAACCATTATAATGTAGTGTGAGATTAGTCTATCTGGAACCATTATAATGTAGTGTGAGATTAGTCTATCTGGAACCATTGTAATGTAGTGTGAGATTAGTCTATCCGGAACCATTATAATGTAGTGTGAGATTAGTCTATCTGGAACCATTATAATGTAGTGTGAGATTAGTCTATCTGGAACCATTATAATGTAGTGTGAGATTAGTCTCTTATAATGTGCACACAAACATCCTTTGAATACATCTTCACAAATGTGTAAGATATTTAGTGTGGGGATCCAGGGAACATCTGTTCAGACCATTCATATGTTCAGACCATTCATCTGTTCAGACCATTCATCTGTTCAGACCATTCATCTGTTCAGACCATTCATCTTTTCAGACCATTCATATGTTCAGACCATTCATATGTTCAGACCATTCATATGTTCAGACCATTCATCTGTTCAGACCATTCATATGTTCAGACCATTCATCTGTTCAGACCATTCATATGTTCAGACCATTCATCTGTTCAGACCATTCATCTGTTCAGACCATTCATCTGTTCAGACCATTCATCTGTTCAGACCATTCATCTGTTCAGACCCTTCATATGTTCAGACCATTCATCTGTTCAGACCATTCATCTGTTCAGACCATTCATCTGTTCAGACCATTCATCTGTTCAGACCATCTGTTCAGACCATTCATCTGTTCAGACCATTCATCTGTTCAGACCATTCATATGTTCAGACCATTCATCTGTTCAGACCATTCATCTGTTCAGACCATTCATCTGTTCAGACCGTTCATCTGTTCAGACCGTTCATCTGTTCAGACCGTTCATCTGTTCAGACCGTTCATCTGTTCAGACCGTTCATCTGTTCAGACCGTTCATCTGTTCAGACCGTTCATCTGTTCAGACCATTCATCTGTTCAGACCATTCATCTGTTCAGACCATTCATCTGTTCAGACCATTCATCTGTTCAGACCGTTCATCTGTTCAGACCGTTCATCTGTTCAGACCGTTCATCTGTTCAGACCGTTCATCTGTTCAGACCGTTCATCTGTTCAGACCGTTCATCTGTTCAGACCGTTCATCTGTTCAGACCGTTCATCTGTTCAGACCGTTCATCTGTTCAGACCATTCATCTGTTCAGACCATTCATCTGTTCAGACCATTCATCTGTTCAGACCATTCATCTGTTCAGACCATTCATCTGTTCAGACCATTCATCTGTTCAGACCATTCATCTGTTCAGACCATTCATCTGTTCAGACCATTCATCTGTTCAGACCATTCATATGTTCAGACCATTCATATGTTCAGACCATTCATATGTTCAGACCATTCATCTGTTCAGACCATTCATCTGTTCAGACCATTCATCTGTTCAGACCATTCATCTGTTCAGACCATTCATCTGTTCAGACCATTCATCTGTTCAGACCATTCATCTGTTCAGACCATTCATCTGTTCAGACCATTAGAACAAGAATTGTGCCATATTAATTTTGGTTTTTACCCATACACCGATGTGTGTTAGCACTGTATACTCAGTACTTTCCCGAGTCCTGTGAAAAAATATCACAGGCATGTTACTGTTAACATGTTAACATCTATTATAAGAATTGTGCCCCTCACAAACACAGTTATTCACCCGTAACACAATCTGCCTTCCGTTCGTATCCAGTGGGTCAAGCATGTAAGTTGTGCTCAGAGGTTATGTTCAGATCCCCAGCCGTGACACTTGTGACACAGCCGTAACACAATCTGCCTTCCGTTCGTATCCAGTGGGTCAAGCGTGTAAATTTTTCCCATGGGTGCTCAGAGTTTATACACATGTACTATGTTTAATAAGCATTCATAAATACCCCAGACAGTTTCGCTACTCCTATTGGTGGAGAGCGCGTCACGTGGGGGTGTTTAAACGGTTGATAATGACCAGCTGGAGCTGTTTATAACCAGCTGGCTTCCGCGTGTCCGGCACGCAAGCTAACGTACGCCAATATTATCATGCGGAATGCAATTCATAGGTATTAGTAAACAGCCGGAACTCGTCGCTACCCTTTTATTCCCTTATTGATATTGGACATAATAGCAAGTGATTATGGCAAACAGAATGACTCCAGAATGATAATGGGATTTACATTTGATGTTATATACATGTGGGATGATTAATATGACTACTGGTAACAAAGATTTATTAACCTGCTCAAGGATAAAACTGATTTAGTTTTCTCAAAGTTTAACTTGTTTTGCTTGATTGATTTGTTTTTCTAGTCCATCATAACTGTAGCTGGACCTGTGTTGCTCCCTATGTGCCTGATGCTAAACGCAAGGAGAAGATTAAATCTCAGAACCCATTGCGTGTACCTGAGATGTATGGATGGGTACGACGATTGGCTAAACAGAAAGGCTCAGGAAGGCGTCATGTTGTTTATCAAGCACCGTGTGGTCGCAGTCTGGTACGTATACACATATACCCCTTGCATACATTAATGCAAAACACTACACTCACAGGTACTTTTCACACACATATAGAACAGCTTTCGTCCAATATCATTCGCCTCCTTTGACCCAAATGAAGGAGCTTTTTAACCCCAGTGAAGGAGCTTTTTGAGTGTGTGACGTTACATGCAAGGGGTCTGTTGTCACAAACTAATTCACTCAATAATTGTTCTGAAATGTTTGCAGTCAGTAATTACTATACAAATAATGAATGTTTATAAGTGCAATAGTAGGATTTGAAACTTTGCGTTGTTGAAATACGAAAAATGCTTGTTGAATGGAACAAAAAAAATGCATGGTGAATGACTCAGCATGCAATGGTACATTCATTTGCTATCTTTGACGGACAATTCTCCAATCAAATGACAAGGGTCTGCTTGGGTGTTTGTATATAAATATTCATATTGCATAAGTAGATGCAATCAAATTTAAAATGATTATTTAGTTTTTTTTCCTTTCAGAGAGACATGGGTGAAGTAGATCGCTACTGTGAGTATGACCAAGTACAATAATACTGATGTTTCATACAGTGTGCACTTTCCTTACACACCTTTTGCTAATTCTGTTTGCTAAAAACAAACAATCGAATGAGATTAACTAATTATAGTCTAGTGCATGTGCATAAGATTTGCGCCACTGTGAACAAGACTTGCATCAAAACATTAATAATAATAATAATAATATCGAAGTCTTATATAGCGCACGTATCTACCAAACAAGGTACTCAAGGCGCTGAGTATATACAAACTTTCAGAAAGATAGGTTATTGCAGTGATGAATTCTGAGACCCAATTATTTAGCACCTTATAAGGGTTTACAAGGTGCTACGGCGCATTAAGCAGCCACAACCAGGAACACCGGGGCGAACCCCTTCTCTTTTCGATAAGTGCACTGAGTTCTTTTACATGCGTTACACAACACATGGGACCAACGGCTTTACGTCCCATCCGAAGGACGAAATTAGTGCACGCAATTAGTGCACGAAATTGTGCATGCATTAGTTCCACGGACAGCTACAAACATGAGTGCTTTCAGAAAAACAGGTTTAACTTCTCTTTGAAGTGATCCGGGTTTTTTGTTTGTTTTTTGGATAAGCAGGAAAGACTGTTTGTTTATATGTACTTCACTAGGGTTTTGAGTGTCAGTTGTTGTTTTGTTTGTGAATTGTAAATCTTGGTCAACTTCATTTTGACTGGCCCTATGCTTACTGGCTCAATATGTCTGTGTTTTTTTGCAGTAACCGAGACCAAGATGACTGACTTGAGTGTAGATCTATTCAGCTTTGATCAATTCGTCATCACAAAATTGTGCAAATATCGTAACAGTCAACGACCATTCCTCAAAATTGCAGACATTTCAGAAGGCGCTGAGCCTGTACCTGTATCGGTAGGTATATTAAATATATATACATGTTTATACTTGTTGATAAATATCCTGAACCTGTGGGAAATGTTAAATGGTAACTTATAAACAAAATAAAAATGGCTGCACAACTTAAAGCCATTATACACTTTCGATACAGAAAAAGAAGAAAAAAGTTCACAGATTTACAAATAATTTACAAGGTTTACAGAAGGTAATGGTGAAAGACTTCTCTTGAAATATTAGTCCATGAAATGCTTTACTTTTGGAGAAAACAGTAAACCAACATCAATTCTCGATAGCGAGAATTAGGGGTTTATTTTAAACACATGTCATGACATGGCGAAACGTGCGGAAACAAGAGTAGGTCTAGTAGTTGTTGAATGTATCTGCCTGTTGTGGATGAGTATGAATAGATTATGCAGTGTTATAATCCTAGTTCATGTTGATTACCATATAGTTGGTGAATGTATATGACCGTGAGCAGCCACCAGCAGTCAAGTATATAGCTCACCGTAAACCTGAGAAAGGATCTAAGATTATCACCGATCCAGGCTTCCTAATCTGCTGTGATTGTACAGATAATTGCAAGGTCAGTTTTAACATATCAATAGATGGATTGCAATTGGCATCATCGGACACCATATTTGATGAATTGTGCACGCGTGAAGAGCTACCATTGGCTGAGAGTCATGCGCAGGGCGTACACGCGTACACTTTTCCATTGTTAGTACATCAAAGATGGCAGTCGATGATGCGTTTTGCAACCCATCTTTATCTTGGTGGAAATGAATCAAGAAACATGATGGTGACATGTGGCGATGATAAATTTTTCAAATCTTACATCTTACACATCATGAGATTGCAAATTTAACTGGGCCCAGTTTCATGGCTCTGCTTACTGCATAGTTCTGCACTAACATGTGCAATCACCATTCTCTGCTTAAAGCGCTATCTGTGTAAGCGAAAACTTCCTTCAAGTATGTACACGCTTATGCAAAAATTCCCTGCTAGCCTGTGAAAATAGACTTGACAGAAGCGCTGAACTCCTGCTTCCGTAAATGCCAATTCCTTGCTTACTGTAAGCAGAGCCAGGATATATATTTGGTTTGTGGTAACTCCATGTGTATGTCTACTTACCAGGTAGATTTTGTTTTTAAGAGAACTGTCTTGCTATATTTTCTATTTCCGTGGAGTAGATTTTTAGGACTTTTGGGAAACTTCTCAATTATGAGAAGAGCTATCCTGCTTTTGTTAAGCTTACATGTATAGGAGCGTTATTAACTTCACTACCACGGAGTGAGTTCTTAATTGGTCTCCAATGTTTGGACTAGCTTGCTCTAGTCATCAGTCTTAAAGTAAGCAGAACCAGGAAATTAACTTCACTACCACGGAGTGAGTTCTTAATTGGTCTCCAATGTTTGGACTAGCTTGCTCTAGTCATCAGTCTTAAAGTAAGCAGAACCAGGAAATTAACTTCACTACCACGGAGTGAGTTCTTAATTGGTCTCCAATGTTTGGACTAGCTTGCTCTAGTCATCAGTCTTAAAGTAAGCAGAACCAGGAAATTAACTTCACTACCACGGAGTGAGTTCTTAATTGGTCTCCAATGTTTGGACTAGCTTGCTCTAGTCATCAGTCTTAAAGTAAGCAGAACCAGGAAATTAACTTCACTACCAGGAGTGAGTTCTTAATTGGTCTCCAATGTTTGGACTAGCTTGCTCTAGTCATCAGTCTTAAAGTAAGCAGAACCAGGAAATTAACTTCACTACCACGGAGTGAGTTCTTAATTGGTCTCCAATGTTTGGACTAGCTTGCTCCAGTCATCAGTCTTAAAGTAAGCAGAACCAGGAAATTAACTTCACTACCACGGAGTGAGTTCTTAATTGGTCTCCAATGTTTGGACTAGCTTGCTCTAGTCATCAGTCTTAAAGTAAGCAGAACCAGGAAATTGGGCCCAGTGGGCTTGTTTTCAGTTTAAATTCTTTACATATTTGTGAAAACTTAATTGTTGGTAATAGCCCAAAATATTTGTCATAATTGTTTAGGACAATCGTAACTGTGCATGCCGAAAACTGTCTGTTGAATCAGCGAAGGCCTTACCTGAAATCAACAAGGATGTTAATGAGATAGGCTATAAATATAGACAACTCCACAATCTAGTATCTACAGGGTAAGTTAACAAATTTTATATAACACCCAAGCAGATCCTTGCCATTTGATTGGAGGATTGTCCGTCACGTGATAGCAAATAAAAGTACCATTGCACGCTGAGTCACTCGCCGTGCTTGTTCGTTCCATCCGAAAAGTACCATTGCACGCTGGCACGCTGCCAGCGTGCAATGGTACTTTTCGGATGGAACGAAAAAGCTGAGTAAAAACATCACTGCGTGCGCGTGTCTTTGGTAACGCAGCAGGTGTTACTGCAAGAAGGCATAGTAAAATTACTAGCATTCGGCTTCTACAGTTGAAATTGTTTGTTTTGAAAGTTGTTTCTTTCAATCAAAATGACAAAGTTCTACTTGGATGTTATATAAAAAAAATAATGAATGTTTTTCATTCGTGCAATGGTGCGAATATGTTCATTCGTTGAAAGCTGGAATGTTCCATTCAACTCGGCTCCGCCTCGTTGAATAGAACATTCCATCTTTCAACTCATGAACATATTCGCACCATTGCACTCATAAACATTCATTATGTGTATTACTATCTTATCATCATACAGTTACATCTTATTAGGTGTTCGGGCAATAAGCCAGAAAACTTCACCAGGTTAATACACATTTGGTTTGCGGTAACACCATGTGTGTGTCTACATGCCAGGTAGAGTTTGTTCTTAGAGAACTGTCTTGCTTTATTCTAGTGCCGCGGAGTAGATTGTTCGCGTGTTCGGGAGACTTCTCAGCTCTGAAAAGAACTGTCCTGCTTATTAACTAATACCTGGGCGGATGGTATAGAATAAAGCAAGACAGTTCTCTAAGAACAAACTCTACCTGGCAAGTGTGTAGACACACGCATGGTGATACCGCAAACCAAATATATATTGATACCTCACTATGCAATGCCTCAAACCCTATTCACAAAGTTAGATATTCATAAGAAGATGTAACTGTTTCGTCACGATGACGTCTTCAGGTTTTGAAATTCATTAAACCAAGTTTTAATATTTGTAAAATCATAACTCCTGAACCCACATCGCTTTCTTTGATTATTTTAATCTTTAAAAAAGAGATTTTTGGTTGTCTCTTTTTAGGATTATACAAAGATAGTATAGGGGTTCAATTTTAATCGTGTGTGTGACATAACGTGAACTCTACTGAGTTAAAAAGTTATGTTTTTTTGGAGTTTTTTTTTACAATGTTGTAGTCTTATGTGTACAAGGGATTGGTCTGTTGGTAACAGACATCTGCTCCACCAGTGCAAATATTGTTGGTTCCAATCACACCCAAGTAATTTGCCTGCTGTGTTTTTGTAATACTCAAACTATCAAACTGGTTTTGGTAACTATTTTGAAGGCACACAGTTTTACCTGAACTCTCAATTGATTTATTGTTTGCATCCAGAATATATGAGTGTAACAGTAAGTGTTCTTGCTCCAAGCAATGTCACAACAAAGTAGTTCAGAATGGTCTTCGTCTGCGCTTACAAGTCTTCAAGACTGAAAAAAGGTAGGATAGCCATTATGGTTTGGATGATATACATGGGACTGTGCCAGCTTGTCACCTTTGTCAAAGAGCAGCCATGTTTACACAAAATAAATAAAGCAGTGTTAGGGTTTTCAGGCATCAGGGGTTAATGTACCCTTTTCATGAAACACGCTAATTACATTTACACATGCGCACAGACCCTGTTAAATGGCAAATGCCATACAGGTATGCACTAAGCAGGTGCACAATCGTGTCTGTGTCACGCAGCCATTAGCCATGTACAAAAGTGCGATGTTCCCTCATTTTTGTCAACCAAAATGTTAGTGCGCACTCGCTATTTGCAATTTGCATATTTCATGAGGGTCCATTGTATTGATTGTTGTTGCTGTGTTGTAGTAGGTATACATGTAATAGCAATATAAGATTGCAAATGAGACATCATAGTGCTCCTGCCTTTGTAATAGCAATATAAGATTGCAAATGAGACATCATAGTGCTCCTGCCTTTATGTTTTGTTTGTAGTAGTCCCACATCTGGCAGGAAATACTGTATGTTACAGCCTCAGGAGCGTCACTGGGTGACGGACATGTGCGCTATATACGCTATATAAGAAGCCACAATTATTATTTTTATTATTGTTTGCTGATTGAAGGAAGATATAGCAAACTGCAAATCTTGCAGGTATTCCATCATTGTAATGTACATAAGTTTGCTTCAGATGATAAGGCAATGTACAATGTACAAGATATTGGAATGTGTGACATACATGCTTGCATGGTGTTTTAGTAACTCTACTCAGTTGATGTTGCAATGGGAGACTTTTGAGACGCTGGTGGCAGCAGACATGTATAATCCCTTTTGCAGCTCTGAGCATGTGCGCACATGCTCAGTATTGCGCAGGTAGGTCTGAGTACGTGCACATGCTCAGTATTGCGCAGGTAGGTCTGAGTACGCGCACATGCTCAGTAATGCGCAGGTAGGTCCGAGTACGCGCACATGCTCAGTATTGCGCAGGTAGGTCCGAGTACGCGCACATGCTCAGTATTGCGCAGGTAGGTCTGAGTACGCGCACATGCTCAGTATTAACCAGGTAGGTCTGAGTACACGCACATGCTCAGTATTGCGCAGGTAGGTCCGAGTACGCGCACATGCTCAGTATTGCGCAGGTAGGTCTGAGTACACGCACATGCTCAGTATTGCGCAGGTAGGTCTGAGTACGCGCACATGCTCAGTATTAACCAGGTAGGTCTGAGTACACGCACATGCTCAGTATTGCGCAGGTAGGTCCGAGTACGTGCACATGCTCAGTATTGCGCAGGTAGGTCTGAGTACACGCACATGCTCAGTATTGCGCAGGTAGGTCCGAGTACGCGCACATGCTCAGTAATGCGCGGGTAGGTCCGAGTACGCGCACATGCTCAGTATTGCGCAGGTAGGTCTGAGTACGCGCACATGCTCAGTATTGCGCAGGTAGGTCTGAGTACGCGCACATGCTCAGTAATGCGCAGGTAGGTCTGAGTACGCGCACTACTGGCCATAACTGTTAAAAGGGACCATCCAAAAGTCTCCCATTGATATTGTATTTTCTAATGGAAATCACTGTTTGATACACACCAAACTAATAATAATAATAATAATAATAATAATAATAATAATAATAAACGAGACTTATAAAGCGCATTTTACAAAATTCAATGCGCTGGTAAGAGAGCTACATACATACTGAACATACATACAAAAATGTTTTATATACCGCCATTTCATCAAGACCACAGCGGTTTGTGATGAAACAGAGAAACAAATAAATAATGAGACAAAATGCAAGTTACACCAAACAGCAAAACAATCATTGTGGGAACAGGTGTGATTTCAGATGCTTCTTGAAAATATGAAGTGAATCAGCAGAGTGCAGAGATGGGGGGGGAGACTATTCCAAGACGCGTATGAGCGAAAAGAGAATAGATGTGTTTTTAATTTACTCTTGAATGTCTGGAGTGTGTTAGTGTTTCGAATATGACACATCTATACTATTAAAAGCGTAACCCGCGCCATCTTGGATTGAAATTAGAAGGTCCAGTGGCATGGCATCCTTGTGGAAATCTACACGGTTGTGTGTGTGGAATTCAACACGTTTGTGTCTTTTCAGACGTCGGGTTGCAAGTCTACAAAACAAAACCCTGACCCAAACTCCCACTTACGAGTCATCTGATTGGAGGAAGTTTGGGCAGCGACCGTGTGTCAACCACTGGTCGATGTTGTTACCAGACTTCCTAGAAATCTTTCTGACAGGTGACTCATTGGACAGTGTTTCGCAGATGGTTCTCCGGATTGGTTCACTCATTGCCCCTCGCCCGCCCACCTGCCATTCGATCCGCCCTTTTTGGTCGGGTTACTTTCGTGTTGTACTAAGCATGGTTCTCCGGATTGGTTCATTCGTTGCCGCGCAGGGTCGAAGAGGCTGGGTGCCAGGACAAAACCGAAGCAAATCTCACGAATTTGCATTGAATGAATGAAGTAACTCACAGATAGATGTTTCGCAGGCGACCATGTGTCAACCACTGGTCGATGTTGTTACCAGACTTCATAGAAATCCTTCTGACAGGTGACTCATTTGTTGAAAATATTAAATTTAAATGGAGAATATTTATAAAAAAGCAGTCACTTCCAAACGGCATGAGAATTATGGACAAGGCGGATGGGATCAAACGGAAGCTTTATAATTTGGAAACATTGGGTAGGGCTATAGGTTGGAAGGAGCCTGAAAGGTGTCTATTAATAAAATTTTGGGGTTGGGGGTGGGGGCTTACACAAATAAAGTAAGCATGTGAAATCGAGCCCAACCTCCTTACATTCTGGTCAGTGTATTGTGAGTGGTGTGTTGTCTAGTTTTGAGACAGGCCACCTGTTGCTTGGTGAAGGAGGTCGCCGTGGGACCACTTTAGGTTGAAAGTGGGTGGCGACCTCGGACTTACAATAAACCTCCATACAGAAATTGCACTATTGATGCAAAACGTATCTTGCTGTTTTTAAACTATGGACACTATTTTTATAGAACAAATTATTTACAAGAAGAGAGTGTATACATTCTGATTCTTTTTGGCAGTAAACTCAAATGAGTACCGGTACATGAATACCGTTTAAGAATACGGTTTGTTCATGGAGGTATAGTGTTGCAGTTTCAGAGTTTATCCCATCACGGAAGTTTGTGAAACTTATACACGTACGTCAAAGGCTGTTTTGAAGCTGTAAAAAAGAACTTTGCATTATTTTGGTCAAAGTTGTGGAGCAAACGACATTAACCCAAAACGAGGTGGGCGCAGCCACTGCAAGTAGTGGCGGACGTGCGCAATAGCTTCATTTTGGGTTAGAATGATGAAGCCATGCATAAATATTAAGACAGGCGTATACATGTAACACCCTCACCTACATTACATTTCGAAATATTTGTGTAAAGGATTTTCATCATCTAGCGGGGTGCCGCGCGAAGCGCGGCATCCCGCTAGTGATAATGAAAACAAATTCTTCACAAACCTAATTCATATACATGTATGAAGACAACTTTGCTCTTCACGTACATTTCATATGGCCTTTTCACTGTTTTATTTGTTACTGGATGTTTATTGTAACAGGCATAATACCTTTCCTACTTAAAGTCTGATTTCTGATCTGTTAGCCATCAGAAAAATCAGCAAAATTGTTATTTAAAGACACTGGACACTTTTAGTAATTGTCAAAGACTACCTTCACAGTTGGTGTATCTCCACATACGTACATGTATGCATAAAATAACAAACCTGTGAAAATTTGAGCTCAATCAGTCGTCGAAGTTGCCAGATAATAACAAAAGAAAAAAACACCCTTGAACACGAAGGTGTGTGCTTTCAGATGCTTGATTCCGAGACCTCAAACTCTAAATCTGAGGTCTCAAAATCAAATTCGAAAAAAATTACTTCTTTCTTGAAAACTACATTACTTCAGAGGGAGCTGTTTCTCACAATGTTTTATACTATTAACCTCTCCCCAATTTTACTCGTTATCAAGTAAGGTTTTATGCTAACAATTATTTTGAGTAAATACCAAAGTGTCCACTGCGTTTAATAGCCTGAAAAGTTGCTTATAGCCTCTACCATGTGTACATGTACATAGGTCAGCCCTCAATCAAATGTTCATGTTTTTTTTCGAGGGCCGCAATTGTCATTTTGGTATCAGACAGGTGAACTTTACATAGCATTTACATTAGGTTCGGCACATGACAAGATCAATGTCTGAAACCAAGGCGCTCCAGAGTTGTTCTGACCAACTACAACAGTCTATCTTTTGACTTCTAGCGCGTCCAGTCGCTTCTAACTATTTCCGACGTCAATTATTTTTTGTACTCAATTCAGAATTTGGTTGGGCGCGGCTCTGGAGCGCCTGTCTGAACTGGGTGTTAATTGATTATGTTTTTGTATCAATTGCTGCTTACAGAGGATGGGGTTTACGGTGCTTAGATGACATACCACAAGGAGCCTTTGTCTGTATTTATGCTGGCCAACTATGGGGTGCTGAAGAAGCAAACATTAGAGGCCAGAAATATGGAGATGAGTACTTTGCAGAGCTGGATCATATTGGTGGGTACTTTTATCTAGGGTGCGTTCCATTAGCTTCTCTGGGTCAACCCCGGTCCCGGTCTGCCCCTGGTACCAATGAATAGCTTTGACGTAATTCCAGGGGCTCACCCGGGAACGGGGCACTTGGGGCTGGCCCGAGGTGTATGTTGTCACCACGAGAGGGCGAGTGTTATTGTTCGATTAGCTCTTGTGCAGGGCTCACCCGAATGAGCACCGCGGGGTCGGCCTGGGGAAGCTAATCCAATGCATCCATAGCGCTTAACACACCCGAGGGGCATCTCAAAGCGCTTCCAACTTTGTTACCTCTGGTCACTGGGCTTTAATTCATTCCTTTAAGGGAAGGTACATGTTTGGTAATTACTCAAAACAAATTAAAAACTGACTTAGTAAGAAGCATTGGAGAGCTGTTGATAGTACAAAACATTAAGAGAAACGGCTCCCTCTGAAGTAACGTAGTTTTTGAGAAAGAGGTAATTTGTCACTAAAATAATAAAAGACTTCTAGCTAGAAGTCTTTTATTCCTATTATCTGAAAGCACACAAATTCGTCTAAAAAGGGTGTTTTTTCTCTCATCAATTTTTCGCAACTTCGACAACCAATTGAGCTCAAATTTTCACAGGCTTGTTATTTTATGCTTATGTTGGGATACACCAAGTGAGAAGACTGGTCTTTGACAATAACCAAACGTGTACCTTCCCTTCTCATAGTTCCCTTAGACAGGCAACAAATATGCGCTACTCAGCTAAGTCAACCACTAGAGCCATCTCTGCCCTCACAGTTGCCCATTTACCCCCTGAGTGGAGAGAAGCAATTAAAGTGTCTTGCTCAAGGACACAAGTGTTATGACCGGGACCCAAACCCACACCCTGATGACTTATCCACCAGAACTTGAATTTTGTTCTCTTAACCACTCGGCAATGACACCCCATATGGTTTTATAAAGCGCTTTATCACAGCCCGAAGGGCTTTGTGGGCTTCTCAAAGCCCTGACAACATTATTACCTCTGGTTAGCCCTATATAGGACTCTTTCTCTGTACACAGGAACAGAGTCCTAACTATTGAGGCACGTTTCTGGGGCGGAAAAATTCCACAGCTTCATAACTTAAATCTTACCTGCAACAAGCCACTAACTTCAACAGATTCACATTCCATGTCGGCATATATTTTTCTGTGGTGGGTTTTGGTCCTCATATATTCCTCACAAATCCGTCATTTTCGTGAAATAATGCAGCTTCCAACGTAAAAGAATTCCTCAAATTGTTAACGACGTGTGTGCTTGCGTGTGTGCGTTTGTGTTCGTGTTTGTGCGCGCGAGCGCCCATTGTACACACCGCAAAACGCGCAAATTGTTTTTTAAATGAAGTGAACGTGACGCTTGAGCTTACGGTGTCCTCAAAGAGCAGTCAAAATGGCTGACAGATGTCTGAACTGTGATGCAGTGTTTGAAAAGAAAGATAAGGGATACAGACGATATTCAGTCACTTTTACCGAGGCCTGTTGGCATTATGCCAAACACGTTTCTTGCCATCATCAGGGAGGTGATCACCTTACGCTGGTGTGACTTCAACGTATATTGAACTCCATGGTCCTTCATTATATCTTCGATATTATAATATAAGGCCTTGTACGTGCTACTTGTGAAGATCAGAAACGCAAATTGTTGCACTTCCCGGTCACTGTATTTTTACTGCACAGCGTTAAATGTAAACTAACGCAAGACACGCGCGTCTTGCGTCTAACACGCAAATGTATGCATACACGCTGAAAACAACTGTGAGCATACGATCAAAACGGGAATTCTTTAACGTTGGAAGCTGCATTATTTCACGAAAATGACGGATTTGTGAGGAATATATGAGGACCAAAACCCACCGCAGAAAAATGTATGCCGCCATAGAATGTGAATCTGTTGAAACTAGTGGCTTGTTGCAGGTAAGATTTGAGTTATGCAGCTTTGAAAATTTTCCGCCCCAGAAATGTACCCTGATGTCCAGGACGTCACTGTAGTACAAAACGAAAGTGTAAGGCCGCCAGGGCTATACCTCTGGTCAATGGGTCATTTAATTTATTCCTTAAACCATCTCAGCTCCCTTGGAGTATACAGCCTGTGCAATAAAAATGCGCTACTTCATTTACTAAGCTAAATCAATCACAAGAACCATCTGTGCCCTCACAGTTACCCATTTACCCCTGGGTGAGTGTAGTTAAGTGTGTTGCTCAGGGACACAATTGTCATGACCAGGATTCAAACCCACACCCTGAAGACTTAGCCACCAGGAGCCAATTCTATACGCTTGCTTATTATGGACAACAATTGGCTTAGGCACGAAAAATAGCTTGCTTATTACTGGCAAAAATTTCGTGCCATAACCACTCGACAATGACACAAATAAAGTATGACATGTTGTTAATGTTGATTGTACCTGCAGAGATTGTCGAGAATAGCAAAGAGGGATACGAGAGCGATGTAATGGAAGATGAAGGGATATCAAAGGATTCTAGCTCATCAGCCTCAAGCAGCTCAGAGCAATGGTAAGTCAACATCATGTCCACTCTTTGCAAAAGGAATTACATGGAGATAACAGGTGTGATTTGCAAAACAAAAAGGTTGTTTTATTTTGAAGGATTTGGGTACTTTTTGTAACACAAAAAGGTTCTGATGATGATAGTTTTTGTTGTTGTATTTGCAGCCTATCATCTGACGATGAATATCATGTAGGTTCTGATGATAGTGATATATCATCTGTTGCTGTAGATGTGGAGAACCATTCTGATGATAGTGTTGTTATGTAAGTATACATGTAGCATCTAGAGGCTACTCTCTATACATGTAGCATCTAGAGGCTACTCTCTATACATGTAGCATCTAGAGGCTACTCTCTATACATGTAGCATCTAGAGGCTACTCTCTATACATGTAGCATATAGAGGCTACTCTCTATACATGTAGCATCTAGAGGCTACTCTCTATACATGTAGCATCTAGAGGCTACTCTCTATACATGTAGCATCTAGAGGCTACTCTCTATACATGTAGCATCTAGAGGCTACTCTCTATACATGTAGCATCTAGAGGCTACTCTCTATACATGTAGCATCTAGAGGCTACTCTCTATACATGTAGCATCTAGAGGCTACTCTCTATACATGTAGCATCTAGAGGCTTCTCTCTATACATGTAGCATATAGAGGCTACTCTCTATACATGTAGCATCTAGAGGCTACTCTCTATACATGTAGCATCTAGAGGCTACTCTCTATACATGTAGCATCTAGAGGCTACTCTCTATACATGTAGCATCTAGAGGCTACTCTCTATACATGTAGCATCTAGAGGCTACTCTCTATACATGTAGCATCTAGAGGCTACTCTCTATACATGTAGCATCTAGAGGCTACTCTCTATACATGTAGCATCTAGAGGCTACTCTCTATACATGTAGCATCTAGAGGCTACTCTCTATACATGTAGCATCTAGAGGCTACTCTCTATACATGTAGCATCTAGAGGCTACTCTCTATACATGTAGCATCTAGAGGCTACTCTCTATACATGTAGCATCTAGAGGCTACTCTCTATACATGTAGCATCTAGAGGCTACTCTCTATACATGTAGCATCTAGAGGCTACTCTCTATACATGTAGCATCTAGAGGCTACTCTCTATACATGTAGCATCTAGAGGCTACTCTCTATACATGTAGCATCTAGAGGCTACTCTCTATACATGTAGCATCTAGAGGCTACTCTCTATACATGTAGCATCTAGAGGCTACTCTCTATACATGTAGCATCTAGAGGCTACTCTCTATACATGTAGCATCTAGAGGCTACTCTCTATACATGTAGCATCTAGAGGCTACTCTCTATACATGTAGCATCTAGAGGCTACTCTCTATACATGTAGCATCTAGAGGCTACTCTCTATACATGTAGCATCTAGAGGCTACTCTCTATACATGTAGCATCTAGAGGCTACTCTCTATACATGTAGCATCTAGAGGCTACTCTCTATACATGTAGCATCTAGAGGCTACTCTCTATACATGTAGCATCTAGAGGCTACTCTCTATACATGTAGCATCTAGAGGCTACTCTCTATACATGTAGCATCTAGAGGCTACTCTCTATACATGTAGCATCTAGAGGCTACTCTCTATACATGTAGCATCTAGAGGCTACTCTCTATACATGTAGCATCTAGAGGCTACTCTCTATACATGTAGCATCTAGAGGCTACTCTCTATACATGTAGCACCTAGAGGCTACTCTCTATACATGTAGCACCTAGAGGCTACTCTCTATACATGTAGCATCTAGAGGCTACTCTCTATACATGTAGCATCTAGAGGCTACTCTCTATACATGTAGCATCTAGAGGCTACTCTCTATACATGTAGCATCTAGAGGCTACTCTCTATACATGTAGCATCTAGAGGCTACTCTCTATACATGTAGCATCTAGAGGCTACTCTCTATACATGTAGCATCTAGAGGCTACTCTCTATACATGTAGCATCTAGAGGCTACTCTCTATACATGTAGCATCTAGAGGCTACTCTCTATACATGTAGCATCTAGAGGCTACTCTCTATACATGTAGCATCTAGAGGCTACTCTCTATACATGTAGCATCTAGAGGCTACTCTCTATACATGTAGCATCTAGAGGCTACTCTCTATACATGTAGCATCTAGAGGCTACTCTCTATACATGTAGCATCTAGAGGCTACTCTCTATACATGTAGCATCTAGAGGCTACTCTCTATACATGTAGCACCTAGAGGCTACTCTCTATACATGTAGCACCTAGAGGCTACTCTCTATACATGTAGCATCTAGAGGCTACTCTCTATACATGTAGCATCTAGAGGCTACTCTCTATACATGTAGCATCTAGAGGCTACTCTCTATACATGTAGCATCTAGAGGCTACTCTCATATTTCCACAATCTGCAAATGGCCTGTTGTACCATGCCCAATTTCATGGCTCTGCTTACCGCCAAATTCTGTGCTTCAATCAAGATTCCCCGCTTACGTGCAAGTGCCAAACCCTTCTAAGCGTAGAATGCCTAGTATTGTTGAGTACACACGCGCAGAAGCCAAAATTCACCGCTAACTCGTGAAATAAGCTTGCCATAAGCACATAAGTCCCTGCTTCCTTCCATAAGCAGAGCCATGAAATTGGGCCCAGATTGCAAGTTAGTCAGGATTACATAATTGACAATTTGTGATGTGGTCAACCAATTAGTCCTGTTAAGCCCGGTTCATACTTTCTGCAAAAGCTTCATGCAAAAGGGAGCGCGTGCCGATTATTACGATACTAAAATTCTCTTTACTAAAATTCTCTTTAATGTATCCAAATTGGTGTGAAACTTTTCAAACATCCTTTTCTCATTCTTTTCTAATACCCTAAATATTCTGCTCTTTATTGACTTGTACTTGTGGTTTGATCGTATCTTAATACTTGAAGTTAATACGAAGTTAAAATTGATGTAAGGTTTTCATGAGCCTGTTATCTCTAGCACATCCTTGCTCTTTGTATAGACAATCCATCTACATGTATCACTACCTGTTCACAGAAACACTGATTCTACAATATAGGGAGGTTTCGCACGCGTACGGATACTAATAATTATTTTGAGTAATTACCAATAGTCTCCACTGCCTTTAAGTTCATCATTTCTTTATCTGCACCACATGATGTGTCTGTTTTCAATAAAAAATAACACAAGTTGTGTTTAATAACGTGACAACTTTCCTGTTTATTCCTCATGGTAATGGTTGCCATAACACTAGGGTCAAAGGTCAAAGTGGTGATAGCACAGCTACTAAGATGGTGTTTCGTAGACAGCAGCAATCTGAGCAAGGAACTGGTAGCGTGGTTGAGGGAAGTTGTTGGTAAGATTCAATGTACATGTATGTTGGTGTCCTGTTCACCTCCAAAAACCTCATGCTAAAAATAATAATAATATCAAAGTCTCATAGCGCACGTATCTACCAAACAAGGTACTAACAATAAACAAACTTTCAGAAAGATGAATTATGAGACCCAATTATGTAGCACCTTATAAGGGTTTACAAGGTGCTACGGCGCATACAGCAGCCACAGCCAGGAACACCGGGGCAAACCCCTTCTCTTTTTGTTAAGTGCACTGGGTTCTTTTACATAGACATACTGATGTTGGTGTTACAGTCTGTCCCTGTGCTTGTATTTTTTGTGGGTTTTCTTAAAGGCACTTGAAACATTTGGTTATTGTAAAAGAGAAACATTTGGTTATTGTAAAAGACTTGTCTCCTCACTTGGTGTACATGTATCTCAACATACACGTATGCGTGAGATAACAAACCTGTGAACATTTTTAAGCCAATTGGTTGTCAAAGTTTTGAGAGAATAATGGAAGAAGAAACAACCTTGTCACACAAGTTGTGTACTTTCAGATGCTTGAGTTTGTAACCTCAGCTGAGGTCTCGCATTCAATTCGAGAAATATATTTCAGATGCAGTCGTTTGTCACAATGTTTTATACACTCAACAGCTCTCCATTGCTTGTTACCAAGTAAGTTTTTATGCTAACAATTGTTTTGAATAATGACCAATTGTTAATACAAATACTGTTACTGTTAATTCTATGTTTACACAGCATGCTCTTCATAACCCATTCTCTACCTAAAACTTTAAATGGCGCAACAATGCTGCACAATAACCCTAGTATTTAATTTTGGATTTACCCATACACCAATGTGTGTTAGCACTGTATACTCAGTACTTTCCCAAGCCCTGTGAAGAAATATCACAGGAATGTGATTTTTTTTTTTCACGGGACTCGGGAAAGTACCGAGTATACAGTGTCGTTCTATACGTGATAGCCACACCAGGCATTTGTACAGTAGCTGACAGATGCAGATGCAGATGCAGATGTGCTAACACACATCGGTGTATGGGTAAACACCAAAATTAATATTCTTTATCCCGATGCAAATTTAACATCTCTTAAATCCTAGTATTATTTTGTTAATAATGAGCTTTATATTGACATTGAAATGGCACGGTACTTGGTACAGCATACAATGCATACACTTCAAAACATAGCTCCATACACTTTCAAGAAAAACACTTGATTTTAAAGCGCCTTAAGCATAACTGAGTGACGGGTTTGAGTGCTAAAATGTTTATTAAGAAGTTTATCTTATTATTATCCTTAATCTGCACTGCAGGTTAATACCATATTACATGTACATGTATTTAGTATTGTGGTTTTGTTCGTTCTGACAATACCTTCACTAAAGTATGCATTGAAGGTACTCCCTACATGTACATGTACCTTCTCCATTATAAGTCTATGTCATCATTAAATTACATCATCTATATTATAAAAGCGCGTAAATTGCATGGGCGCCGCCATTGTTGTTTGGCAAGTGGTGCCCGCACACTCCTGGGGTAAATTTCGGAGTACCCGTGGGTTGGAACATGTGTTGTTTGTGACGTCACAGTCAAAGCGCGAGCGTGTAGTAACTTTGGGGTTAAGGGCAGGCATCCTTTGGGATGTCACAGCGCGAGCGTCCAGTAACTTTGCGCGTACATACAGTAAAGAACAATGCATTGGGGGGGGGGGGGGGGGGCATGACGATAGGACAAAGACTGGTGGGGGTTATCAGAGCACGTTGTGGGGACAGGGAGATGGAAGGGGCATGTAGTGTGGTAGGTCTGTTGGAAGAGGGCGGGGGAACGGCAAAAAATACCAGTTTAAATGGCTGTTTAAGACCCAGTTGCCTACTCTTTTTATTCCCTTATTAAATGGCAATACTGAGGTTACATGAAATTTAAATGTTTGTTTGCTGTCGTCATGCTTACAGGTCAGTAGAGTTTCCTGAGAAAGCTTCGTCTCAGAGTAAAGTTGAAGCGTGGGTAAATAGTACTCTACCAGACCCAGTAGATACACCCGCAGAGGAGAGTGGAAGGGCAACAGGTAAATCAGATGCTCTGGTTGGCTCCTATGGACAGAGAAGTGGACTCATTGACTACAGTACAGATAGATCAGCAAAGAACTCGACCAGCAGTCAAGAAAGCAAACCTGTTGCTAGAAAAAGTTCAGGAGCTAAGAAAGAACAGAGTGCTGTCAAGAGAGGAATGAAAAAAGAAAACTACAGAGAAGGAGCTGATGAATCCAGTAGGGGTAATTATAATAATAATGATTGTAACTACAGAGAAGGAGCTGATGAATCCAGTAGGGGTAATTATAATAATAATGATTGTAACTACAGAGAAGGAGCTGATGAATCCAGAAGGGGTAATTATAATAATAATGATTGTAACTACAGAGAAGGAGCTGATGAATCCAGTAGGGGTAATTATAATAATAATGATTGTAACTACAGAGAAGGAGCTGATGAATCCAGTAGGGGTAATTATAATAATAATGATTGTAACTGGTTTGTATGGACCTTTATCACGCTGTCACCATCTTGGTCATGTTCCCTGTTTCCAATAACAGTAATGAATGCTAACATTCATTGCTCATGGCACCAGACTTATTGTTTCGTCCAGCCTCAGTTTGGTTACAATGAGTTGGAATGGAGTAAAATCAAGATGGCCACACCGTGATAAAGGTCTATGGTGCATTTTACAGTGTCTGTACCGAAGTGCTTTACATTATTGCCCAGTGTCTGTACCGAAGTGCTTTACATTATTGCCCAGTGTCTGTACCGAAGTGCTTTACATTATTGCCCAGTGTCTGTACCGAAGTGCTTTACATTATTGCCCAGTGTCTGTACCGAAGTGCTTTACATTATTGCCCAGTGTCTGTACCGAAGTGCTTTACATTATTGCCCAGTGTCTGTACCGAAGTGCTTTACATTATTGCCCAGTGTCTGTACCGAAGTGCTTTACATTGTTGCCCAGTGACTGTACCGAAGTGCTTTACATTATTGCCCAGTGTCTGTACCGAAGTGCTTTACATTATTGCCCAGTGTCTGTACCGAAGTGCTTTACATTATTGCCCAGTGTCTGTACCGAAGTGCTTTACATTATTGCCCAGTGTCTGTACCGAAGTGCTTTACATTATTGCCCAGTGTCTGTACCGAAGTGCTTTACATTATTGCCCAGTGTCTGTACCGAAGTGCTTTACATTATTGCCCAGGTCATTCGTTTACTTGCTTTGTTTTACTTTAGTGTGTCCCTTTTTACTGCATTGGGTTCGCGTTGATAAGGGCAGTATTTCAGCGGGTGGTGTATCCAATGTTTTTAAAGTTCTGACTGGAACGATTGATGAGGCATTAATGGTGATTGCTGGAAGGTTGCGCCAACTATTTATGCTCTGCACTGAAAATGACATCTTCCTTGGCTTAGATTTGTAGCGGGGCTTCCTTATTTTGAGCCTGTGTCCCCTTGCATAGCCTCAAATCCATGCATGGGGCTTCCTTATTTTGAGCCTGTGTCCCCTTGCATAGCCTCAAATCCATGCATGGGGCTTCCTTATTTTGAGCCTGTGTCCCCTTGAAGAAGTCGAACAAGATCAGGCTGATAACATTCCTGTAATCTTTCTCAGCTCTCCTGAGAGTGTAAAGAAATAAATTTATTGTTATCAAACACTGTAAAATTACAGTTCTTATTCTCTTTTCGATAAGCATGATAAGTGCATTGGGTTATTTTATGCGTTACACAACACATGGGACCAATGGCTTTAGTCCCATCCGAAGGACGACGCAATGGTTAAGTGTCTCGCTTAAGGACACAAGTATCACGGCTGGGGATTCGAACCCACACTCTGCTGATCAGAAACACCAGAGTTTCTGTATGTTGAAGTGCCTTGAGCGTCACTGAGTGACGGATGCACGCGATACACATTAGAAGCCACTATTATTATTTTTATTATTATTATTATTATATGATTTCTAGATTCATCTACATCTTCAATGATTAACTATGGCTACAACACAAGTCCTGGTAAGGTGCTTGACCATAACCAGCTTGAAGCTTTCAAAAGACGCTCCCTTACTGGCAGACTACACATGCGCAAAAAATCTAAAGGTCAGTATTTACCCTAAATATAAAGCCATAAATGACAGGTCTTTGGGTCACACCAGGTCATGGTGTTACCGCAAACCTTTCCATATCGTATTTCCACCATGCAAAGTTTCCAATCATACAGGTCTTTATTAGTTATGTATAAATACCCCAAACCTTTGTTGTTGAGAGTATAATACCTTAGAGTGGCCTGTCATGGCCTAGCGTTTAAGAGCAACGGGTTCAAGCTCTGGAGTTTGGTAAGCAGAAAGTGGGTTCGAATCCTAATCGTAACACTTGTGCCCTTAAAGCCAGACACTTGATTATAATAATAATGATAATAATAATTTGAGATATATTAAGTGACATATCTGTCTAAAATGGCACCCAAGGCGCACAAGAAAAAACTAGAAACAGTAATTAGCGAAATAATGATGGAAAGTAAGTATGGAAATGACAGCCTTAATCCCTGGATTCCTTCATGAGGTATGTTTTCAGATGCTTGTGGAACAATTCTGTAGTTTTGCTAGATCTGGCGTACATGTATGTGGGAAGTGCATTCCACAAACGTGGGGCTGCTGCAGAGAAAGACCTGTCACCCCAAGACCTCGTTCTAGTTTCCTGGAGCTGCTGGATTCCCATGATTTCTTGGTCAAGTTGGGAGGTAGTGCTTTCTGCTCTACCAGCCAGGCTTCTGATGGATGATACCTAAGCCTACATCCATATGAACTGTAAAGGGGGTAACCCTGTTTCAGTTCCAGGAGTAGGCAGCAATGGTCTCTGGAATAATAGTTGATTGTAGACCACACCTTAGATGTGGCCTTAAGGCCTTGTATGTCTGGCGACTTGCATACAAAAAAAGTTTAAACAAATACTTTATTTGGTAATAGAGCATTCTCAGTAGCTGCACCAATTTGCTGGAACAAGCTCCCTCTTCACATCCGTGACTCGTCCTCGACCAGCTAACATTGCTAAAAGCACATCTTTTCAGACAATGTTAAAGCACTTTGAAATGCCTGTGGAAAGCGCTATATACATGTGTAAATGTTGTTATTATTATTATGATGTTATTGTTATTGTTATTTGCATTGCATCGATGCCAAAACAAAAATTAAAAAACGCTTCCTGATCAATAAGCTCCAATTGCGAAATTAGACTATTTGTTTCTCATCGAATATGAAATTTTAGACAGAAATATTTCAAGGGATGTTTTCTCCTATCATCATCATTAGACCGTGTAAGTTTTATGTAAATCTGTGATCTTCATGATTTTCGTTTCTTACCAATTCTGTGACGTTCCTTTAAATGTGAAATCAGAAAGCAAATTTGAAAGGAAGGAAGTTTTTTAGTTGCTCTTCACTGTTCACATCAAGAGAGGGCGCTGTAACCAGGCACTATTTTATAAGACTAGTGCCGGTAGGGCATTATTTGCCGCAAAATCTGCATGCGATCACTAGACTATACATGTAGTTCATCCCACGTGACCGAGTTTCAGCCAACCAGAATACAGAACAAGTAAGATGTGTGTTATAATCCTAACTAGTATTTGTTTTCTTTGATATTCCTACAGATGGCAATGAAGAAGGTACCGCAGTCTCACCTATTGTACAAGATAAGAGTGAGTAATGTGGTTAAGGGTATAACACAGTGCTGTCTGAGTATGAGTCCCTTGTCCTAATCTGAGTCCAAGTCTTAAGCTGGCCTCAGGTCTACCTTCCGTCAACAAAAAACAGTCGGCGACAGACTTTTCAGGATCACAATGCGCCTGAGCTAAGACCATCAGGAACTTTTCAGTCAGCGATTATTTATGACCTGAGCGTAACTGCGATGATTTTAAGACAATCTGAAACAATTTCAACTTGTACGACGTGATTCCGACGGTCAGGAACAATCGCAGGCGCAAGATTTGTTGTGTCCTGAGCATATTTTGTCTGCACATTGCCGCCAGTTTGTTGTGGGTGAAAGAAAATCGTAGGTCGACCCATGGCCGGCTTTAGTTCTACCCACCCAGTCACTAACGACCAGGGCCCAATTTCATTGCTCTGCACAAAATTGGTGCTTACGGAAGCAGGAAATTCTGTGCTCTGTCACTTCACTAAAGTTTTAGGTTACCTAATAATAATAACTAGTTCTTACTTTGCGCATTTCACAATAACGTCTCAATGTGCTTTACATTAATGCATTAGCAACCATTTATTTTCAAATGGACTTGTGATGGGATGGGATTTCTACATTTTGAATCGGAAATCTGTTTGTGTTAACCCACAACCTCAAAAAAATAAACTAATAGCAAAACCAAAAATAAAAGGGGTGGATATGTTGGGTTTTTTAGGTTTTTTTTTATAACTTAGATAAAATGTATACAAATAAGAAGATAAAACCATACGGAACACCCCAGATTGCAGAGTAGGGCTGTAAAACCAAAGATAAATTAATTACAACAGGCTTTGCACTCTGAAGCTTCCCCGCTCGCTTTGCACTCTGAAGCTTCCCCGCTCGCTTTGCACTCTGAAGCTTCCCCGCTCGCTTTGCACTCTGAAGCTTCCCCGCTCGCTTTGCACTCTGAAGCTTCCCCGCTCGCTTTGCACTCTGAAGCTTCCCCGCTCGCTTTGCACTCTGAAGCTTCCCCGCTCGCTTTGCACTCTGAAGCTTCCCCGCTCGCTTTGCACTCTGAAGCTTCCCCGCTCGCTTTGCACTCTGAAGCTTCCCCGCTCGCTTTGAACTCTGAAGCTTCCCCGCTCGCTTTGCACTCTGAAGCTTCCCCGCTCGCTTTGAACTCTGAAGCTTCCCCGCTCGCTTTGCACTCTGAAGCTTCCCCGCTCGCTTTGCACTCTGAAGCTTCCCCACTCGCTTTGCACTCTGAAGCTTCCCCGCTCGCTTTGCACTCTGAAGCTTCCCCGCTCGCTTTGCACTCTGAAGCTTCCCCGCTCGCTTTGCACTCTGAAGCTTCCCCGCTCGCTTTGCACTCTGAAGCTTCCCCGCTCGCTTTGCACTCTGAAGCTTCCCCGCTCGCTTTGAACTCTGAAGCTTCCCCGCTCGCTTTGCACTCTGAAGCTTCCCCGCTCGCTTTGCACTCTGAAGCTTCCCCGCTCGCTTTGCACTCTGAAGCTTCCCCGCTCGCTTTGCACTCTGAAGCTTCCCCGCTCGCTTTGCACTCTGAAGCTTCCCCGCTCGCTTTGCACTCTGAAGCTTCCCCGCTCGCTTTGCACTCTGAAGCTTCCCCGCTCGCTTTGCACTCTGAAGCTTCCCCGCTCGCTTTGCACTCTGAAGCTTCCCCGCTCGCTTTGCACTCTGAAGCTTCCCCGCTCGCTTTGCACTCTGAAGCTTCCCCGCTCGCTTTGCACTCTGAAGCTTCCCCGCTCGCTTTGCACTCTGAAGCTTCCCCGCTCGCTTTGCACTCTGAAGCTTCCCCGCTCGCTTTGCACTCTGAAGCTTCCCCGCTCGCTTTGCACTCTGAAGCTTCCCCGCTCGCTTTGCACTCTGAAGCTTCCCCGCTCGCTTTGAACTCTGAAGCTTCCCCGCTCGCTTTGCACTCTGAAGCTTCCCACCTCGCTTTGCACTCATAATTCAGGGCTGGATTTCACACAGAGTTGGGACTAGTCTTATCTCAAGTTAGGACTAGTAGTACTAGCCTTAAGTTTTTTTGTATCTCCTAGCACTAGTCCTAAGATAGGACTAGTTTCTAACTCTTTGTGAAATGGGCCCCAGGTTTGTTTTTTCAACAGCCTACAGTATGACATCCCTGACTTTAACCTGTTGATATGGTTTTTAAATACTAGGTAAGGAGATTGAGAGACCTTTGAATATTCGTACAAGGTCATTCTTTGCGGAGTCTTCAGGCCATGTGATGGATGCTAAGTTCATTGGTAATCTAGGTAGATACCTCAATGTAAGTTCATTGGTAATCTAGGTAGATACCTCAATGTAAGTTCATTGGTAATCTAGGTAGATACCTCAATGTAAGTTCATTGGTAATCTAGGTAGATACCTCAATGTAAGTTCATTGGTAATCTAGGTAGATACCTCAATGTAAGTTCATTGGTAATCTAGGTAGATACCTCAATGTAAGTTCATTGGTAATCTAGGTAGATACCTCAATGTAAGTTCATTGGTAATCTAGGTAGATACCTCAATGTAAGTTCATTGGTAATCTAGGTAGATACCTCAATGTAAGTTCATTGGTAATCTAGGTAGATACCTCAATGTAAGTTCATTGGTAATCTTGGTAGATACCTCAATGTAAGTTCATTGGTAATCTAGGTAGATACCTCAATGTAAGTTCATTGGTAATCTAGGTAGATACCTCAATGTAAGTTCATAATAATTTTGGTAGACTGTTTTTAGCACAGGTTTGTATGATGTTTGTAATAATGTGTTATTGTATTGTTTCTCGTTACAGCATAGCTGCAATCCTAACGTGTTTGTACAGAGTGTATTTGTGGACTCTCATGATCTTCGCTTCCCATGGGTTGCATTCTTTGCAAAAAAGTAAAGTATATCTGCATATGTTTGATTCATTATTGAAGTGATGTTGTTTGATCACAGAGCAAGGACCAATACAAACAAACCACATTCTATAGGATTTCCTGCTCAATTGTATCAAAAATCAATTCAGTTTAACACCCGGCTCAATCAGTTTTCATTCAACAGTCAAAACAATGTCACTACCTCGCTATATTTTTGTGTATTCCAAGAGGGAGAGTGTGATAATGAATTTATCTTCCAGCCTCATTTAGTCAATGAGGTTACATGTAGGTCATGTTTTTGCTTTTGGTTTTGCATGCCCAAAGTTTAGAATGTAATTTTCTTTGCACTGACCATAGCAGAGGGTGACGCATTGACACTCACAATATAAAAAACACTAGTGCAATACAAAAACTGGGAGTAGGTTATCGTCTGATATCACACTCTGGTTTCATGCATCTGATTGGAGGATTAGTGCGTACTGGAAGATAAAGATTTAAACCAGACCTTTTGTTGCTAGGGATTGACCACTCAGATTCGAGGACTCAAGTATGCTTGAAGAAAAAAAATGTATTACTAGTTATCAAGAACATGTGCATATGTTCATTATGAGTTCATTTTCATTGTATTTTTCAACCAATTGTAATAACCTTTTTGCAAAGTCAATAACTACTGCACATACAAACATACGTACAATCCAAACATTCATGAATATTCACTGCTGGTACCCATGCCAAAAATGACTAGTGGTTCTGGTAAGTGAAGCTAGACTTGTGAACAAGTCGTTCAATGTCTGTCGCGGTGATATCGTTCTGACTCTATTCCGAATTTCCTTGCGATTCCTTGCGGAGACTGCTGGCAGTGATCTCGCGAGAGCACCGCCACAACTCGACTATGTCACTGCAGCAGACTATTAACGACTTGTCCACAAGTCTAGTTTGAAACCAAAGTACATACATGTAAGCACAGATTAAACATTAAACCATGACCAGCTGGAGATTTGTATTAGAGTTTGCTTTGGTATACACTTTGAATCTATTAACAAACTGAGACAAATAACCATTTGGTGAGAAAATACTTCATTTCAAGAAAAATTTGACTGTGTACTTCGTTGTACAGGGCCCAAATTCATGGCTCTGCTTATACCGCCGAATTCTGCGCTTAGGATCACATTCCCTGATTACGTACAAGTGCCGAATTTCTGCGCTAGCCTTGTAAGTGTAGAATGCCTGGTAACGTTGAGTACGCACATGCAGAAGCCAAAATTCACCGTTAATCTGTGAAATACATGTACGCTTTCCGTTGGCACAGAATTCCCTGCTCCCGTAAGCGCCGATTCTGTGCTTTTGTAAGCAGAGCCGTGAAATTGGGCCCTGATCACATAACACTGATACTTGCTCATATGTACTGACAGCTTTGTGTGCAATATCCATTTCAGTTTACTGTTGTAACTTCATGTATCATTTCTTACAGATATGTGCGAGCTGGATCTGAGCTGACATGGGATTATAATTATGATGTTGGTAGTGTACCTGGTAAATCCTTGATATGTCTATGTGGTTCAGCAGAGTGTAGAGGGAGGTTGCTGTGAGTAAACACAACCTCAATCCCAGGGGATGTTGGTAGTGTACCTGGTAAATCCTTGATATGTCTATGTGGTTCAGCAGAGTGTAGAGGGAGGTTGCTGTGAGTAAACACAACCTCAATCCCAGGGGATGTTGGTAGTGTACCTGGTAAATCCTTGATATGTCTATGTGGTTCAGCAGAGTGTAGAGGGAGGTTGCTGTGAGTAAACACAACCTCAATCCCAGGGGATGTTGGTAGTGTACCTGGTAAATCCTTGATATGTCTATGTGGTTCAGCAGAGTGTAGAGGGAGGTTGCTGTGAGTAAACACAACCTCAATCCCAGGGGATGTTGGTAGTGTACCTGGTAAATCCTTGATATGTCTATGTGGTTCAGCAGAGTGTAGAGGGAGGTTGCTGTGAGTAAACACAACCTCAATCCCAGGGGATGTTGGTAGTGTACCTGGTAAATCCTTGATATGTCTATGTGGTTCAGCAGAGTGTAGAGGGAGGTTGCTGTGAGTAAACACAACCTCAATCCCAGGGGATGTTGGTAGTGTACCTGGTAAATCCTTGATATGTCTATGTGGTTCAGCAGAGTGTAGAGGGAGGTTGCTGTGAGTAAACACAACCTCAATCCCAGGGGATGTTGGTAGTGTACCTGGTAAATCCTTGATATGTCTATGTGGTTCAGCAGAGTGTAGAGGGAGGTTGCTGTGAGTAAACACAACCTCAATCCCAGGGGATGTTGGTAGTGTACCTGGTAAATCCTTGATATGTCTATGTGGTTCAGCAGAGTGTAGAGGGAGGTTGCTGTGAGTAAACACAACCTCAATCCCAGGGGATGTTGGTAGTGTACCTGGTAAATCCTTGATATGTCTATGTGGTTCAGCAGAGTGTAGAGGGAGGTTGCTGTGAGTAAACACAACCTCAATCCCAGGGGATGTTGGTAGTGTACCTGGTAAATCCTTGATATGTCTATGTGGTTCAGCAGAGTGTAGAGGGAGGTTGCTGTGAGTAAACACAACCTCAATCCCAGGGGATGTTGGTAGTGTACCTGGTAAATCCTTGATATGTCTATGTGGTTCAGCAAAATGTAGAGGGAGGTTGCTGTGAGTAAACACAACCTCAATCCCAGGGGATGTTGGTAGTGTACCTGGTAAATCCTTGATATGTCTATGTGGTTCAGCAGAGTGTGTAGAGGGAGGTTGCTGTTTAGTTTGTTTAAAATAGATGATCATGTGTTTGAGAAGATGGAATAAAATGGTTACATTTTTTTATTATTGCCTCACAACTACCTTTCCAAGATAAATAATTGGTAGTCTTTGTGTTGTTTTGAATTCAAATGCTGTACAATTAATGCTCAAAGATGAAGCAAATAATGTTGTTATACATACCTCTTAACAAATTGTGAAGTTTGATTGGTCGAGAACCAATCACGTGCCGTGCAACAAATACGCATGTATCATGGCTAAAGATGCCCGGGTAACATGAAAAGTGATGTACACCGGTGTACATCACCTTGACTTGACTGTTCCCACCGTTGGTCGATTTCCAGCGCTGTATGAAACACGCGCGGGTTCGAGGGAACTGTCAGGAATTGTTTCTTGTTCGTCTGCTAATTAAACAATGAATACTCCGTTGTAAATGTTTAAGATTACAACAGAACTTCGAGAAGAGGAATATTAATGTTACCAAGGTATATTTGACAGTTTTCATGCTACAGGTTTGTTTTATACATGTACAACAGGCACTATGATTAACCTGTTACTTGTTAAGGGAAGGTACATTTGTTATCACTATTTAAATTAATGGCAACAACAATTTTTAGTAGAAGCCTTCAGCAGCTTTCAGTTGTATACAATTTGGAGAATTGTTTTACTTCGAAGTAACACGGTTAAGGAAAAAGATATATAAGTTGTATGCTCCGAATTGGGAAAATAAGGAATTAAGGCCCGGTCCCACTGCAGCGATAACGATAACGATAACGATATCGATAATGATGCCAAGAGAACGCATTCCATTGGTTGAATGAGTGTGTGCGTATTCTGCGTGGAGCAATTGGACCAATATAGTGCGTTTTCTTTGCGTATTGATCGTTATCGTTTTGGTTATCGTTTTGGTTATCGCTGCAGTGGGACCGGGCCTTTATGATGATCTAGGAACTTATATGTAGTTATGCTTTGATGTTACTGTAAGGTGACAAACTTGCCTTAGAAAAGTTCTTATATTGTACAATTCAACCTTAAAGGAACATTACATGGTTGTTTTTTGCTAACAAAACAGTTGCTGGCAGTGTAAGCATTTAATGTAATCCATCATATACATAAACTGTCAAATCTGTAGAAGTTTAGTCATCTGGGTCACAAGAAAAAAAGTGAGAAACTGATGACACATTTTGCATGACATACGGTAGATTAAAAAATAATGAACAAAACGCTCACTAAGTAAATCTGTAAGCTCAGAAGAGTTCTTTTACCAATTCTGTAATGTTCCTTAAAATGTTGCGACTGCATTGAAAGACACTTTCATTGCTGGCATGGCAGTTCAAGGGTTACACTACCATTGCATACAGGAATGTGTTGCATGACTCTTTTCAAAGTAAGAATGGGTCTCCATTATGTCATCCTCAAGTCTTTTGCAATTTTGCCATCAGACTTCTTTCTTGATTTGTTGATATTATTCTTGCATTATCAACTAATCTTAAAATGTTGTTATTGGACCAGTTTTGTTATTGTATAAACCACAACTTTTGTTTGTTTTAGGTTGTAAAAGATTAGCATGGTGACTGCTACATTGTATGGTTGTAAACATGTTTATACAGTAGGCAATTCAATGTTTTGTAATTTTGTAATGCTTTAAAAAAAAAAAAAACTCCAGGCAAAGGTTTGGTTGTGATAGGTCTATTAAAAGGAATATTAACCCAGATGAGTTTAATCACTTTCATTTAAACTATTTCTGTGGCGTCACTCTATAGATGAAAGGGTAGATTATTTTTTTTAAGGTTTTTTTTTCTTTCATTATTATCTCGCAACTTCGACGACCAATTGAGCTCAAATTTTCACAGATTTGTTATTTTATGCATATGTTGAGATATACCAAGTGAGAAGACTGGTCTCTGACAATTACCAATAGTGTCCAGTGTCTTTACTAACTTTCATTTAAACTATTTGTGTGGCGTCACTCTATAGATGAAAGGGTAGATTATTTTTACGAATTTACACTTTAACTGTCTATTCGATCTGAACTAAAGTAAATAGTAAAAGACTTGAAAATTACTGCCTTTTCAAATAGAAAAATAACATGATGTGCAACAAAACAAATCAAAAACATGCTACTTTCAATTTACAAAAATGTTTTCCAGTTAAACAATTTCACATTAGTAACACAATTTATTGTTAACTGGGCAAACTGACAAAGTACTCAATAATGTTGCAATCACTATAAAGTATGCCTCTCTTGACATCCCGCACAACTAGACCGGTCTGAGATCTATCAGCAGTATGCTCCATGTTCCTTGAACTCGCCTGGATAGCACCTATAGTTTATTATTATTATTATTATTATTATTATTATTATTTATATTATATTTTGCAAAATAGGTTTGAAATGTGACCAATCAATTGACAAAGTACGCGAAATGAGACAGACTAAAAAGTATTATTCAATTAATTGAAACTGTAATATTCAATGGGGAAAATAGTTTAAGTCAGAGAATAAGACTCTTGACATGCCTGAAGTGTGGATTCCTGACTACAATGTGGGTACTCGTCTTCCACTCGTACATTCTATCCACGAATCAACACTTTTTCCTCTATTCCTATAGACCAACCCGACGCGCACCGGGCGCACAAGTGTTGAGCACCGCACGGTGAGTTAGGGGTCAAAGACGCAGAATCTGCATACATGTAATAGTCGCTAAAATGCATAATATCAGCACGGTACGTATTTTGTCAGAATTTCAGTATTTTACTTTCAACTTAATTTTAAAAATTTATCAAGAATGTACTACGTTGTTATATCATGCAGCCACATCAAGGAAAATTCATAGATTGTCGAGGAAGACATTCAATTCCCATAAAAAGTGAAAAGGAAATTGATTTTCTCTTGTCTTTGTGCACAAAACTAGGCACAAAGACACCCCAGCAGTGGCGCATGGCGGTGCCCAGCACTTGCGCGCCTGGATCGGTCTATTAACTTTCTTTTGTTTCTGATCATGCAGGTGCTTGAAAGATAAACAAATAAAGGTGGGGTCAGAGTGCTCTGTTATTTTAGAAAGAGAGATAGTCATAAAAAATGAAAGACAATGTTTCAAAGGAAAGAGGCTTTGGTCAAGGGTCAAATATGTTCCAAACAAGATGACATAATCATCTTTTATATTTTTATTGTCTACATTTTCAAAAGGTTACAGTTTTATCACACAATGCAACTAGCCCTAATGTTCTCTGTTTGTCCATGGTTTGTCGGAGTTAGTATATTGATATTAAAGGGACACATTGCCTTGGATCGGGCGAGTTGGGTCTATGAAAAGCGTTTGTAACCGTTTGTTATAAAATGCAAATGGTTTGAAAGATGTTAATTGTAGAATATAATGATCCACACAAGCATACCTGGAAATTGTGTGTTTTTTTTTTTACTTTGCGAACTAACACAGTCGACCATTTTATGGAGTCAAAAACTTGACTCTACAAAATGGTGTGCCGTGTTAGTTCACCATGACAAGGAAAGTCTGCAATTTCGAGGCATATTTGTGTGGATCATTATATTCTACTTTTAAAACATCTTTCCAACCATGCATTTTATAACCTTTTTCAAACGCTTTTCATAGACCAACGGCCGGATCCACGGGGAAACGTGTCCATTTGAACAGCACAAGTTACATGACACTATTTTACTTAAAAGGAGGGAAAATAAATGTTTGGTTATCACTCTTAAAACTAATGACAATAAAAACTTACTACATTAGAAATACAGCAGCTTTCGATGGTATCAAGCATTTTGAAAATCAATATTCACTCTGAATGAATGGTGTGGTTATAGAAAAATAAATGAGTTTTTATCCCTCAAAATTTGAATCTGAGAAGAACTACCAATTGTAAAGTCAGTTAAAGATATAGTAGTGATAGTAAAGATCGTGTATTCCAACTACGAATTTGGAAAGGTTTGCGGTAACACCATGTAATGACTATCTATAAATGAGTTGGGGGTGGTTCTGAAAAGAACCGTTGGTTTCAACACTTTCAGAACCACCCCCAACTCATTTAGAGAACGTCATTACATGGTGTTACCGCAAACCTTAGCATAACGTATTTCCACGGATTGTTTTCCTGCATGGACATAATTGCTCTTACAAAATAGCTATCACAAAAGCGCGTCCATCTTTGAAATGAAATGTTTGTATACGTATAGGATTTACAATAAAACGGTTCAAAAACCAAAGATATACTTTCACTTCAAAAATACATTGAAACACATAAATATGCCACTTTCAAATCTACATTAACCTGACATGGTTAAAGCACTGGACACTATTGGTACTTATCAAAGACAAGTCTTCTCACTTTGTGTAGTTTAACACAAGCATAAAATAACAAACCTGTGAAAATTTAAGCTCAATTGGTCGTCGAAGTTGCGAGATAATAATGACTGAAAAATTACCCTTGTCACACGAAGTTGTGTGCTTTCAGATGCTTGATTTCGGGACCTCAAATTCTAAAGCTGAGGTCTCGAAATCAAATTCGTGGAAAACTACTTCTTTCTCGAAAACTACGTTACTTCAGGAGCCGTTTCTCACTATCGTTTTATACTATCAACCTCTCCCCATTACTCATTACCAAATGAGGTATTATGCTAATAATTTTTTAGAGCAATTACCAACAGTGTCCACTGACTTTAAAGAGTACCTCATTTATTTGTTTGTTTTAAACGATTGGTAATTTTCAAAGACCAGTATCTGCACTACATGTGACCTAACATGAAATAACAAACCTATGAAAGTCAAAAGCTCAATTAGTTATCAGAGTCAAGAGAAAACAGTGAAAAGAAACATTAGCCTAGGTGTTTTCACTTTTCACAAACATCAGGTTTTGGCGGGACACGCACGATAAAGAACAATCGCATTACTCTTTTCCTAAAAAATATAGCACTTTACGCAAATCTTTTTTAATGTCCAAATCTGTGAACTTTCATGTTTTCAATCTTACCAATGTTTTACACACACTTAAACTTACAGTCACTTTTTAAATGTTTCATAATTGTGAGGAAGTGCATGGAATATGCAAACACAATTCTATACAAACAAATCCAACAAAAGTACAACCAAAGTGAAATTATTTTTTGATGGTAGAATTTGAACTTTCTATAATGTCCAATATCTTCAGTGAGAGATAACTAAACTATCCAACTCAAGTTTTCTTGAAATGTAACTTGACACACTACATCATTTGTGGCTGACACAAAAGGCAGGCCACTTCTAGGTGTGGGCTACAATCAACTATTTTTCCAGGGGCAACTGCCACCTGGGGCTGAAACAGGTATCATCCATCAGAAGCCTGGCTGGTATGAGCAGAAAGCACTACCTCCCCACCGTTACGAAGCAATCATGGTTAAGTGCCACAAGTTTCACGACCCAGGGACTCAAACCCAAACTCTGCTGATCATACACCAGAGCTTGAATCTGGTGCTCTTAACTGACACGCCACAAACAATACTGCACATGTAAGGCTGTGGCTGCAAGTGCGAACTTAGAGAGTTGACTGTTTCAGCCATATTCAATGTTCACGCTATAGTTCAACACAACCTGAGAATCTGTCTCAACTCTTAAGACTTCAAAGACCTGCTTGAACGAAAATGTCAAGTCGTGAACTTTCCTTAATTTCATTTAAAATTTGCTCGGTCATTAAGGAAATCATTTCATATATGACTGTAAATTATTTTAATTGTGTAAAAAAATAATCGGTCTCCTGACGATGACTAGAGCAAGCGAGTCGAAACGTTGAGACCAATTTCAGAACTGACTCCGCGGCAGTACAGTTAATTACGATCCTATAAGCTAAAGTAGTAGTCCAGTCTAATTTCTATACCATCCGCCCTGGTAATAGTTAAAAAGCAGGACAGTTCTTTTCAGAACTGAGAAGTCTCCCGAACCTCCGATTATCTACTCCTCGGCAGTAGAATAAAGCAAGACAGTTCCCTAAGAACAACTCTACCTGGCAAGTAGATACACACATGGTGTTACCGCAAACCAAATATACAAAAAAATAATCATTTTGAATACCCTTATCCAGCGCTTTTCTGAAAAAGCTCTGTTATGAATCACTCATGTTACAATGTAGATGGGAGCTCCAATTTGTATAGCCGCTTTGTTGCAGCGGGGAGGTATAACAAAGCATGACATGACAGCAAAGCATTGTCATTTTGATGCGCCGTCAACAGCAGAAGTGTTTTTAGTTCCTTCAGAACCTTGAGGCTGGGCCTCATTTTTTAGTCGATAATTACAAAAAATATGAAGTATACCCATATCAAAATTACATTTAAATGGTGAACAAACGCATTATAAACAAGATAATTAATAGCATTTCCGTTAAAAACATTCCGCTCAAGTAGCTGTTTAAGTATAAATAAGAAAGAGACTAGAGATTGTAACAATAGTTAACATGATCAGTGAAAACTCAGAAGATTGGCAAGTGTACAACATTAGATTTAATTAAAAACCATTTTCGCTCCCATTGATGCCAAATGGCAACACAAACTCCCCATGCAAAACACTTTAGACATGATAGAGCGATGTTCATGCATCACGATTGAAAGCGCATGACAAGAAGAATAGCGCCCGGGCTGACCGGTCGCACATGGTTAATGCACTTGACAAGTAAAATAGCTCCCGGGCGCTATTCCACTTGTCATGCGCATGTACCATGTGCATGGTTACTCGCGTGCACGCTTGGTAACTATCAAAAATAGCACCTGTCACATGATGATGAATGGACCAGTAAGAAATCGACTCTCGATCATGAAATGAGGTATAGTAAAAAACTTATATCACACAGCCCATATCACACCCTGCGTATTGTGCCTACATGTATGTCACTTTTAAAAGCCGTAACACAAAAAGGTAAAAGTTACAAGAGGTAAATGTTAATTCAAAGGTTGCGCTTTCGCGTCCAATGATGATCGTCACCTGTGTGAAAGTTTGCTTGAAGATCAAAGCACCCAATAATTAATGATAATGATCATGGTTTTGCGATTTATGTAAAACCATGATTTTGGCATACTGTAATGAGATTTTACCTACAATTAAATGTAATGTTACTCTATTGATGTTGAGGTTATCTCTTGGGTTATCTCTGGAATACCCTTGCTGTTGCACAGGACTGTACATCTTGCAGAGGTATATCAAATGCAATATCAGCCCAACAATTGGACACCTCTTCAAAGTCATACAGATCAAATTGGGAGCTAAGCTGCATTGGTATATTAAGACCCATTTCATGTACACCACACCACATACCACATAAATACAATCTACCACCAGGACGGTAACTCACTGCAGAACAGAATCTTAACAGAGATGGCAAAGGTACTCTCTTGGTCCATGTGTTACTCTCTGGTCTGAAAGACTCTACATTAACAGTTGGTACCTCCGAACTACTCTGGGCTAAGAAGCCTCCAATCAACCAGATTTCAGAAGCGTTTGTTGTACAAGCGACTTGTAACCGTGGTGTTGGCATAGGTGGAAGGGTAGCGACCCAAGTATCAGTTTGAGTGTGGTAACTCATGGTACGACTTCCAGAAAACAAGTAGATCATGTTGTGGTAAGCAGCCGCACTGAAATCTATAACATTACGAGGCATTGAACTTGCAAACTGCCATTCATCTCTAGCTGGATCATACCATTCAACACTTCTTAATATCTCCCAATCATTCAATCCTCCTAATGCAAATATGTTTCCATTAATAGCAATAAGAGAGAAACTAGATCGTCCTTGTAACATGGGGGAAATTTCAACCCACTTTGCTTGTACATGATTATAGCGAAACACACTCTTCTCACGATAGTCATCTGTAGCCAGATACAGGTCATTGGTGTCTGTCACGGCTAGCTTGGCTCCAAATGTACGACACACTGGTGGCAAGTCAATAAAAAAGCTTGCTTTGGAGGGTGGATGGTAGCAGCATAAAGTGTGCTCTCTATTTGAACGTCCCATCAATAGTAAGACATTCTGAGCAGTCATACCTAAACGTTGTTCTGGTCTTTGTTTGACTTCAGTCAAATCTTGTTGGTGTTTGACTTCTTCCTTCATCTTCTTAATAACATCTTTAAGAATACACTTCATTTCTTGTGTTGTATTCACATCCATCAATCCTTGCAATGTCCCACAAGGAATCTGCTTTAAGCGGATGCTCTGTAGTAAGGTTGGCAAATGCACTGATCTTGAGACAGAATCCCAGTGTACCCATTTCAGAACCATTTTGAGTACAACATCTTCTGATGGGGCATTGAGTTTATTACTCTGTACTAAGTCCTGCATAACATCCAGACTGGATTCAACTAAATGAGGCTCCATAATCACATCCTGTTTTAAAACAAACAACATTCACAGTTAATCAAAGGTACAGATTTAATTATCTCAACTGTGGCATGGCGAGAAACTTTTCATTGAAGACAATTCATACTTTAAATGAAGAACAATTTCAAATTTGGGTTAGCATCAATTTAGCAAACCTGTGAAGTGGTGGCATAATGTACATTGGGTGCGTTCGTTTAGCTTCACTGGGTCTACCCCGCCGTGCTCACTCGGGTGACCCCCTGACAAGAGCTAAACGAACGACCACTCAGCTCTCTCGTAGTTACGTCGTTTACCTGGGGCCAGCCCCCAAGTGACCCACTCCACAAGCAGGGCACTGGGGGCTGACCTGGGTGAGCCCCTGGAATGATGTCAAAAGCTATTCGAACGCACTGGGGCAGACCGGGGAGGACCCAGGGAAGCTAAACGAACGCACCCACAGTTGGCAACTAAACAATCGACAATGTTTCACGAATGTCAATAGTGCATTTGAGTGTAAATAAACAAAACCAACTAGAATTTTTGTTTTTCACACACCCCATGGTATTTGGTTATTGTTATTCTCACTAACATTTGAGCTCAATTGGTCGTCCTAGTTGCGAGATACATATGAGAGAAAAAAACTCCCTTGTCACACGAAGTTATGTGCTTTCAGATGCTTGATTTGGTGACCTCAAAATCTAATTCTGAGGTCTCGAAATCAAATTTTTGGAAAATTACTTCTTTCTCAAAAACTACTGTACGCCACTTCAGAGGAAGCCGTTTCTAACAATGTTTTATACTATCAACCTCTCCCCTTTACTTGTTACGAAGTAAGTTTTTATGCTAATAATTATTTTGGGTCATTAACAATAGTGTCTACTGCCTTAAAAATGTCTAGTGGTTATTGTTATTGTTTAGCTACAGTACTTATTTATCATTATTTCAAGTTAAAATCCTACCATAATTAAACCCAAGGCTCAAAACTTGGCTTAGACTTGTCCAAGGCTCTTTAGGCAAGTACACCACTTTGAATTCACTGCATGTCTAATGATTAACTGCATTCAAGTCATAGAATGCAGCACTGGAATAACAATACTGGCACAGTACTGCTGAGCCCAAATGCATAGTTTACAAGGTGCTGTAGCACAATATGCTGCTTATCAATCCATGAGCATCCAGGAGAACCCCTTCTCTCTTTGATTAGTGCACTGGGTTCTTTTGCATGCATTACATAACACATGCGATACATGACCCATCCCGTTGATGATAGGAAGTGTCATGGCTGAGTGGTTGAGAGCACCGAAGTAAAACTCTGGTGTTTCTGATCAGCAGAGTGTGGGTTCGTGACACTTGTGTCCTTGAGCAAGAACACTCACATGTAACCATTGCCTTGTCCTTCAAATAAGCTGTAAAGCCGCAGGTCCCATGTGTTATGTCACGCATGTAAAAGAACCCAGTGCACTTATCGAAAAGAGAAGGGGTTTGCCCCGGTGTTCCTGGCTGTGGCTACTGTATTGTAGCACCTTGTAAACCCTTATAAGCTGCTAAATATTGGGTGTCAGAGTTCATCACTGCAATAACCTAGTTATCTGAAAATTTGTATATACTCAGCGCCTTGAGTACACCTTGTTTGGTAGATAAGTGCGCTAGATAAGACTTTGATGTTATATTAGAGGGTTATAATCCTGTAATCTTACCTGGATATGGTAATTGAGGTAATCCCATGCTGCTTCTTTCAGGCTTGCACAGCAATATATACAAGCCAACTGATACATATCAACACAGTTGATAACATGAAGGTTTTTCTCCATGTATTCAGCACAGAAGTGAATAACAGGAGCAACTTGTAGGAGATTGGCGGCAGCAAACACACTCTGTACGCAGTCATTATTTAGACTCAAGGCTCCTGTATACGCAAACTCCAATATCAGCCTCAATGAAGTAGGCTCCATATCTTGAAGTGTAATAATATCACATCGTGATTCCTACAATAGAAAAGAAGATGTTAGTGATTGTAATGTGATGACATTAACATGCAGTTTGAACTACAGACAACAACCATGGAGAAAGATGAAAGGTCAATGCTTCACTGGCTCCCTATCTCTCAACAAATTATCTTCAAGCTAGTGCTTATTGTCCCAAGACTCCCCAATGTATCTCAGAAAACTTCAAGTTTTACACTCCCTCAAGGAATCTTCTATCCAGTTCCATGCTTCTCCTCAATGAACCCAAGTCTCAACACTCCTGCCATTGATTTTAATAAACTCTTCCTAAACTTATAAGGATTTAAAATGTTAGGACTGAGGACGAGTTAGTTCCATATCCATAGGCGTTATGATGCATTAAACCCATTCAGATAGAATTTAACTCACAGCGTTTTGTGAAATCGGCTGCAGGGGTGACAGGTTAGTTTTTTTTTCCAGCTGCGTCATGCATCTGGAGCTCTCTATCACTTTTTATTAGATCTCGTCTTTGGACCACAAAATTTAAAATCTATTCTCAAAACTTATCTTATATGTCACTGTATTAATATGATAACATACCTGCATGCTACCGGTGAACATTGCCTTGAAGTATGGACTACATGCTGCAAGTATATTACGATGACAGGCAAACTTCTGCTGACCAACTTGTAGTGTTATATCAGTCAGGAGTCTCTCCACTCTCAATTGACTCAACTCAGCCAGCAGCATATTCCCATGACTAGAGTCTGAATAGCGGATAACATCAGTGTCTTTGCTTGAACGTAGTCCATTTAAACTGTCTTCACTCTTAAAATCAAACTTTGTTTCTGTTACTGCTGCCATCATCTGAAAGTTTATGACAAAAGGAAAAATTAGGATTTTTTCGGAATCGTCCGTATTTTTTACCAAGTGAGGGCGCTTTCAAACGTATTTGTATTACTTCTGAGGGTATAATCATTCATACCAGGGGCCGATTTCACAAAGCAATAAAGTTCATCGCAAGACAAATTTTAGGTATCACCATAGTGATTTGTATTGTGACATCACACTTTACTTAGCAACTAAGATTGATTTGCAGTTACGATCAATCTTTAGATCTTTGTGAAATCAGCCCCAGACCAAAAACACCTATCAAAGACTGGACCACATTACCACCCAGACATCCTATCCACCACGGACAATAAGACTTTTAAAGGGGCCATTACAACCCACATCTAAAAGACTATGGCACAACAAAAGTGACAGAACGCCAATTAAAACTGTGCAGGATGGATCATGTATACCCCTGTTAGTGTTAGTGATAAAAAATACTATTGAGAGTGCCCTCCACGCGATCAAAAATAAAACGCAAATGATGTTTCATTCATGGAGGCAGAATGGGGCTCTTGAAGTTTTGACCCGATTAAATTGTTGTGGACTATATTATTGCATTGTCTATGGAACAACCAGACTCTCACTCATGAACATTTCTTTGTTTTAACATTTTGAAAACAACAAAATAGGCCTACCCAACAAAATTCAATAAACTCAAATAAATAAATAAAATAGGTCTACATTCTCAACTATAGTTGCGATAACGTAACCCTCCTCCCGACGGCCGCCAGGCCGGAGGGTTACGAGATTGTTTCGAGCGGAAACGGGTTGATCTGGTCCAACACGTACAATTTTGACAGCTACTGAGCTAGTCACCAGATTTGCCCCATTTTTACCACTTTCAAAAATCATGACACAAATTCTGAGGGTACGAACTGAATCCACAATGTCTAATGCAGCCTGCCATAATACTCAAAACAAAACACCATCATTGAGGAAATATTTCGAAGAAAAATGGACAAAAACATTGCGGATTAATTAAGTTCGTACCCTCAGAATTTGTGTCATGATTTTTGAAAGTGGTAAAAATGGGGCAAATCTGGTGACTAGCTGTCAACATTGTACGTGTTGGACTACTCCTAGAACTATTTCGGTTTCGTCCGGCTATCGTCGGACGAAAACGAAATAGTTCTAGGAGTAGTGTTGGACCAGATGAACCGTTTCCGCTACAATCTCGTAACCGCTACAATCTCGTAACCCTCCGGCCTGGCGGCCGTCGGGAGGACGGTCCTACTAAAAACCGACAACTCGCCGACAACGCCGACAACAAGTCCAGAGCGCCGACAACTCGCCGCCAACAAGTTTTAATTACCTCAAAAATGGCCAATAACCCATAGATGTATTAGAACTATATGTGTTCTGTAATATAAACATAAAGTTAATGGAAAAACTTCACAAAAAGTGTGAATTTTTAACCAGAAAAAAACTTCACATGCACGAAAAGTGCGGACGCCATCTTGGCTTAAAAACCGTGTTTGGACCAGACCATTATGATACGGGTAGATTTAGCACTTGTCAACAACAGAGGGCGGGCTTCATGTGAAGACCTTCACTGCAGTGTGCACAGTGCATGACGCTCGCCCTCTATTGCTAAGTCTGACTCACCCGCATCATAATGGACTGGTCCGAACACGATTTTAAGCCAAGATGGCGTCCGACCGTTTTCCGTGAACGTTGTTTTTTTTCTGGTTAAAAATTCACACTTTTCGTGAAGTTTTTCCATTAAATTTATGTTTATATTACAGAACACATATAGTTCTAATACATCTATGGTATATTGGCAATTTTCGAGGTAATTAAAACTTGTTGGCGGCGAGTTGTCGGCGCTCTGGACTTGTTGTCGGCGTTGTCGGCGAGTTGTCGGCTTTAGGACCCCGGGAGGAGGGTTACGTTATCGCAACTATGAACTATCTCAACTACAACATCTGACATGGGTTTTCTTCTGCCTAAATTTCCCCCACTAAATTCACTTACTCTTTTCATTATTCTTGTGAAGAAAAGATAAAGTTGCTCTGGTGACTCGACAGAGTAGTACTACTAGTAGAGGCGACGACGACGAACTGACTGAAATACATGTAAAACACAATTCGTCCGGTAGCCATTTTGTTTTCCGGTGCGTCGATGGCTGTTTCATATTTTATGGAAAGACGCCTCTGCACGAGTAATTCATAAAACAGCCGTCTGTACATATAGTACATCGTGTGGAGGAAACTAGTACAGTCATCTTAATTTTAAGAATGCCTTCACGGTAAAGTAAATGTACCCCTCATGTTGGATAAAAAATTCAATTTTATTAAATAATCTGATAGACCATACCTCTGGGCACACTCAATTTTGGAGGAAGCTAAATCGGTTCACTAATTAGTACCTAATTAGCCGTTTGAAGACACGCCTTTGTCTACTATACGTTAACCGTATAGCACCTGCACAGTCATCTTAATTTTAAGAATGCCTTCACGGTAAAGTAAATGTACCCCTCATGTTGGATAAAAAGTGGACTTTTATTACATAATCTGATAGACCATACCTCTGGGCACACTTATTTTTGGAGGAAGCTAAATCGGTTCACTAATTAGTACCTAATTAGCCAGTTGAAGACACGCCTTTTTCTACTATACGTTAACCATGTAGCACCTACACAGTCATCTTAATTTTAAGAATGCCTTCACGGTAAAGTAAATGTACCCCTGATGTTGGATAAAAAGTGGATTTTTATTACATAATCTGATAGACCATACCTCTGGGAACACTTAATTTTGGAGGAAGCTAAATTGGTTCACTAATTAGTACCTAATTATCCGTTTGAAGACACGCATTTTTCTATCGCGTTAACCGATGGCTCTTGTATACAGTAATCTTTAACAGCGGGTACAGTTCTCCCGCTTTGGCCAACGGAGGACGCTATTTTCCACATCAAACAAATTACTTCACGATTTCCTTTGTCGCGCGGGTTTGTTATGGTTTGACCTCACTCTTTAACATTTTTGGCTCGGAGTGTTTTGGGGAAAAAACATTATACCATGTTTTAAGGTAAGAGACCCATATGGGTCATTCCGTGTCAAATCAACCAGTTTTCAGAAAAGTTCCCAGGTGACCCCCTCAGATTTTGATGAAACTTCATCAGAATGATTGAATGTGGCTCAAATGAACACATACAAAAAAGCTAAGTCATACTCCATGTCGTTTGCGAGATATGACCCATTGAAATTTGGTCGAGGCGGCCATTTTGTGCTCGCGCGGGACGCGAAAAGTGATTTTTTTGATAATTTCCGACTTTGAAAGCTCATAATTTAATTATTGTACCAGGTAGAGAGCTCAAATTTGGTATTCCATCTTACTTCTTGCCAAATTTCATGAATCTGCACTCAATTTAGATGTATCTCCTTTAATTTTCTAGTTATGGTCACCTAAAACAGGCACTTTAATCAGCCAAAAATGTTTTTTGTGATTTTTGGGGTCACCCTGTGCCCACATGAGGGGTCAAATAAATCCTATATTCCCTAGGTATTATCTATGGGTGCATGTTTATACCCATAAGCAATTATAAGCTCACCAATGCAATAATTTAGAAATAGCATGGGCCCAAAGTTGGTTCCAGCCAGAAAAAGGTCAAAAAGACCCCGCCCGTCTTGACCCCGGTTGACCCCGCGATCAATTGAAATGTTTTTTGAAATTGATACCAGTTAAACATATATATTATATCTACTTATACACCAATTTTCAGCTTTGGCACTCAACTCCTTCATGGTGTGGTGGCAATTTGAATGTTATATGTTTTTGGCACATTTTAATGTAATATCATACAGTGTACATGTACATGTACATTCATGTACACATACAATACATGGTAATATAAGTTTGAAGCTTGTGTAACTTATTTTTTCTGGCTAGCAAAAAGTAACATCAACGCATTGGCATCTGTGGTGTCTGCGTGATACACAAGTACATATTTTGTTTGAGAAATGAGTGTTTGCATGTGATACACATTAGAGAAGTATTGTTCTAAAAAAGTAGTGTATGGAAAGTAATACCAGCGTTTAATATGCAAATGAGGTGACCATGTGATTGGAAAGTTTAACCAGCATAAACATAGCATGGAGGAAACAAAGGGGACTGGGGTTGGGTTAAAACCAGAGAAGAATATGACAGATAGTTAGTGTTAAGTACTGGCAGATTTAATTTGTATTGTGTGGTTTGATCCATGTTTCAAGTGAAACTACACACGGTACACTGGGGTATGGTTCCATACTGGGGTATGGTTCCAATATTTTGTGTGTTATGGGAGAATTTTGCAGCACTTCGTGGTACCTGCCTTAAATTATTTATTGCAGTTAAAAACATGCATCATCAACCCATTTCTAAAAACTATAACACAAATAAACTTACTTTTTTGCTAGCCAGAAAAAAATAAGTTACACAAGCTTCAAACATATTTTACCATGTATTGTACATGTGTACATGAATGTACATGTACATGTATACTGTATGATATTACATTAAAATGTGCCAAAAACATATAATATTCAAATTGCCACCACACCATGAAGGAGTTGAGTGCCAAAGCTGAAAATTGGTGTATAAGTAGATATAATATATATGTTTAACTGGTATCAATTTCAAAAAACATTTCAATTGATCGCGGGGTCAACCGGGGTCAAGACGGGCGGGGTCTTTTTGACCTTTTTCTGGCTGGAACCAACTTTGGGCCCATGCTATTTCTAAATTATTGCATTGGTGAGCTTATAATTGCTTATGGGTATAAACATGCACCCATAGATAATACCTAGGGAATATAGGATTTATTTGACCCCTCATGTGGGCACAGGGTGACCCCAAAAATCACAAAAAACATTTTCGGCTGATTAAAGTGCCTACTTTGGGTGACCATAACTAGAAAATTAAAGGAAATACATTTAAATTGAGTGCAGATTCATGAAATTTGGCAAAAAGTAAGATGGAATACTGAATTTGAGCTCTCTACCTGGTACAAAAACTAAATTATGAGCTTTCAAAGTCGGAAATTATCACAAAAATCACTTTTCGCGTCTCGCGCGAGCACAAAATGGCCGCCTTGGCCAAATTTCAAACGGTCATATCTCGAAAACGACATGGAATATGACTTAGCTTTTTTGTATGTGTTCATTTTTGCAACATCCAATCATTCTGATGAAGTTTCATCAAAATCTGAGAGGGTCACCTGGGGACCACTGGTTGATTTGACACGGAATGACCCCTATATGATTTTCTTCTGTTTCCTATGGACTGCACAATATTAGGAAAAGTTTCCGCATGGCGCCACCACTTTTTCATTCGATATGAAATAATATAGTATCTAATTTACCTCATTGATTTTTGTAAAAATGAGTGAAAAAGTGGTGGCGCCATACGGAAAGTTACCCCAATATTATTTCAAATAATGTAACAACTCTGAGCATTCTCTAGCCGCATATTAAACTTTTGACTGCACCCAATGTGCATGTACACTTTGTGTTGTGTAAAAGATGAACTTTTATTCCATAATCTGATAGATCAAACCTCTTGGCAGGTACATGTACGTGTACGTGTACAAAGCTCAGCCCAGTTAATATAATGCGAATAATAATTTCACGAATTCGTTGTTTACGTTAATATATGCAGTTCTAAGTACACGCGTATAAGGTATGGGCAAACACAAAGCCAATACTGAATAGTTACATCTTATTGGTAATTAATAAAAACACAATTTTCATTTTGATTTAATTCGTTTAAGTACGAAATTATGAAATCTTCCATGATTAAATTACTTGGGCTGAGCTAATTAGCCAGAGTCGGGCGCTAATCTGATCCAGCCAAGGGTGTGTGGAACAGATTATATGAAATAAAAATAATAATATTTTCATATTTTCAAATTTATATGGAACTCTTGGCTTTGTATTTGCCCATACATTAAGCGTGTCGCTGTTGCCTTTAGGCAAGTAGCAGTCTCTGACGTAGTTGGTGTTGGGCCCATATTTGCTCACTTCAGTCTGGTGCTCATTCATAAACCAGTCCCTGCCCTAACAGGTACCCACTTTACCCCTTGGCGGAGAGAAGCTCAAGTGACTTTCTCAGGGACACATAGTTTCATGACCGGGGTTCGGGCCACATCCCACTGGCTTAACGCCCAGAACTTGAGTCGGATGCTTTTTATATCCGCTCGGCCACGACATCCCATTAAAAACCATTATGGTTGTCGATTAAAATATTAATAGTGCCTACTTAGATTTCACGACATAGCTGAGCCCAAAATATTGATTGGAAAGAAAAGCGCTTGTCAATTTTAATTCTTCAATTCAACTCACTTTATTTACAACATCTTCCAAAATAAACCACCAAAAAAAGATTCAGATGAAAACTAATTTCACGCAAACAATGAGTAATTTCTTTTTTTTTACATTCAAAGCAAATTGAAATATGATTGTACCTTTCATTAATTTGTTTGTATTTTTTTTTGCGTTTTCATTGTTAATAAAACAAAATTTAAAACTCCAAAATACAAAGCAAATAGTTATTTACAAAGGTCACATACTGAAAGACAAAAAGAAAAACGAACGCCGGGGTCAGTCCCGCATGACAACAAATCCATCTCGAAGATCTCCAACATGTAACTTAGATCTTGTTAGTTTGTTTAGCCTCTTAATGCATTCTCTCAATCAACAACAAATTTAAAGTAAATCAGGTATGTCCGGGACCTGCAAGGCGAAAATAAAGAGAAACCCAAACATCATCTTCTATTACTGTTTAATTTATGAAACCTGTTGCCATGATACACCCCTCATAACTAACATAAAAAGTACAAAGAAAGTTCTTCATAGCTATACATTTTTATTCTTCCTGATATTTCTTGTTGAAATTTTAGAAGAGTATCGAACACTACGATGATTTTGAAAATCCAATGCAATTTGTTTTTTTCAAATAAAAGACCCTATCGAGTACATTAGTATATAGCTGCCGAAAAACTTTCACTTCAGCTCATTCCAAAAACAAGTGCAGTAACCTTTCGGGTTTCCATTGCTGCGCAGTGGAAGAACTTTGTTTTCTTCTTTTTTCTTACTATTTTAAATAGTTGTTGAAAGAAACAAGATTTTGAACTCGTTTGAATTGCCAATACTGCAATTATGCGTGCTCCTGAAGACACAAATGGAGCTTCATAATAGGCACTAGTGTTGAATATTAAGCAAAGTGAGTAAACGTCTCTTGACATTTTCTTAAGGTTTTAATCTTACTGATTTTTTTTGTGTAGTTACAGTTTAACTGTTCCAACTCCTTTTCACTATGAGATGACACCAATCATTCTAAGCGTTCATGTCGTCCATTATTTTATATTAACAGGCGGCACCACATTTCATTTTAAATTTAAAGAACAATCTTCAGTGCTTTAGATTTAAAAAAGTTATTTTTCAATACATAAGCCATAGAAAATAATGTCTAGAACAAAATGAGGCATTAATAATGCCTCGCTATCACCGACAATTAAACATGTTTTGCATAACTAGGCTACTAATTTATAATTCAGTTTCACCAATACTTAAGCCTGAAGAATTTGTTAGTACAACAGTTGCCATTATTTCGCTTGCTAAAATAAAAAGATGTAGAGCGAGTGTATACACCCTTGAGGAACACCTCTTAACAGTATTATAATAACAGAGGGTGAAGCATTGCCATTATGAATCACACTACTAATGTTATAATAACAGAGGGTGAAGCATTGCCATTATGAATCACACTACTAATGTTATAATAACAGAGGGTGAAGCATTGCCATTATGAATCACACTACTAATGTTGAATACCTCCTCAGTCCAACTAAACGCAAACTTAGTTTAAGAATGTCCATTCTAATATTTATGAAACGCTCTTTCGAAATCCTTAAATTAATGATCCCTTGAAAAATGTCCTCTTTCGATTACACGTTTACTATCTAGAACCAAACAAACCCTTTCAACTGGTTTGGTAACAATAAATTAAAATGGCAACACTCTTTTATTTTATAAGCGATAGCTTAAGCACATAATTTTGAAGTCAACAGTTAACAACAAAATTGGCCTCCAAGGTTAAGGAGTTACGTTAGTGACTCCACATTAAGATAAAATTAAGAATCATACAAAACATAGTATCACCTTTGCTCTAACCTGGGTCGCAAACTATATATAGACCGAACATGCGGTTGAGACCAATTAAAATTTAGGTTTAACGTGTTACTACCGGGCCTAATATAAATTTATATATATATATATACGTTTTTGAAGAGGCAAGGTTCTTCTGTTGTCATTATTCATTTAAAATTCAAATCAAAATGTAGTTTGTTGTTGAACAAACGCATGAAGCATTGTGTAACAGCCAATCTGACTCATCGCCCTGAGGCCGCGATTCCGTAGTCGTTTTTGATGCGGGGCCTGATGTACTGCAGCCAATCCAGTCGATTTTTTCAAATTTCGTTAGGATATTGATAATGCCGACTCAATTAAATAAATTCAGGTTTATTTGATGTTTCATACCCCTAATATAATGGACGTAAATCAAGTAAGTAATAAAGTAAAAGTTGATAAAGGTTGCGCGCAAGTAGCAAACAAATGAAAGAAAGAAGGTAACTATGAGTACGGTTAACGTATGGTAGAAAAAGGCGTGTCTTCAAACGGATTATTAGGTACTAATTAGTGAACCGATTTAGCTTCCTCCAAAATTAAGTGTGCCCAGAGGTATGGTCTATCAGATTATGTAATAAAAATCCACTTTTTATCCAACATGAGGGGTACATTTACTTTACCGTGAAGACAGTCTTAAAATTAAAGATGACTGTGCAGATGCTATACGGTTAACGTATAGTAGAAAAAGGCGTGTCTTCAACTGGCTAATTAGGTACTAATTAGTGAACCGATTTAGCTTCCTCCAAAATTAAGTGTGCCCAGAGGTATGGTCTATCAGATTATGTAATAAAAGTCCACTTTTTATCCAACATGAGGGGTACATTTACTTTACCGTGAAGGCATTCTTAAAATTAAGATGACTAGCAGGTGCTATACGGTTAATGTATAGTAGACAAAGGCGTGTCTTCAAACGGCTAATTAGGTACTAATTAGTAAACCGATTTAGCTTCCTCCAAAATTAAGTGTGCCCAGAGGTATGGTCTATTAGATTATGTAATAAAAATCCATTTTTTATCCAACATGAGGGGTACATTTACCTTACCGTGAAGGCATTCTTAAAATTAAGATGACTACAGGTGCTATACGGTTAACGTATAGTAGACAAAGGCGTGTCTTCAAACGGCTAATTAGGTACTAATTAGTGAACCGATTTAGCTTCCTCCAAAATTAAGTGTGCCCAGAGGTATGGTCTATCAGATTATGTAATAAAAATCCACTTTTTATCCAACATGAGGGGTACATTTACTTTACCGTGAAGACAGTCTTAAAATTAAGATGACTGTGCAGATGCTATACGGTTAACGTATAGTAGAAAAAGGCGTGTCTTCAACTGGCTAATTAGGTACTAATTAGTGAACAGATTTAGCTTCCTCCAAATTTAAGTGTGCCCAGAGGTATGGTCTATTAGATTATGTAATAAAAATCCACTTTTTATCCAACATGAGGGGTACATTTACTTTACCGTGAAGACAGTTTTAAAATTAAGATGACTGTGCAGATGCTATACGGTTAACGTATAGTAGAAAAAGGCGTGTCTTTAACTGGCTAATTAGGTACTTATTAATGAACCGATTTAGCTTCCTCCAAAATTAAGTGTGCCCAGAGGTATGGTCTATCAGATTATGTAATAAAAATCCACTTTTTATCCAACATGAGGGGTACATTTACTTTACCGTGAAGGCATTCTTAAAATTAAGATGACTGTGCAGATGCTATACGGTTAACGTATAGTAGACAAAGGCGTGTCTTCAAACGGCTAATTAGGTACTAATTAGTAAACCGATTTAGCTTCCTCCAAAATTAAGTGTGCCCAGAGGTATGGTCTATTAGATTATGTAATAAAAATCCATTTTTTATCCAACATGAGGGGTACATTTACTTTACCGTGAAGGCATTCTTAAAATTAAGATGACTACAGGTGCTATACGGTTAACGTATAGTAGACAAAGGCGTGTCTTCAAACGGCTAATTAGGTACTAATTAGTGAACCGATTTAGCTTCCTCCAAAATTAAGTGTGCCCAGAGGTATGGTCTATCAGATTATGTAATAAAAATCCACTTTTTATCCAACATGAGGGGTACATTTACTTTACCGTGAAGACAGTCTTAAAATTAAGATGACTGTGCAGGTGCTATACGGTTAACGTATAGTAGACAAAGGCATGTCTTCAAACGGCTAATTAGGTACTAATTAGTGAACCGATTTAGCTTCCTCCAAAATTAAGTGTGCCCACAGGTATGGTCTATCAGATTATGTAATAAAAATCCACTTTTTATCCAACATGAGGGGTACATTTACTTTACCGTGAAGGCATTCTTAAAATTAAGATGACTGTGCAGGTGCTATACGGTTAACGTATAGTAGAAAAAGGCGTGTCTTCAACTGGCTAATTAAGTACTAATTAGTGAACCGATTTAGCTTCCTCCAAAATTATGTGTGCCTAGAAGTATGTTCTATTAGATAATGGAATAAAATTCCACTTTTTCGGTATCATGAAGGGTACATTTACTTTACCGTGAATGCATTCTTGAAATTATATTACTGTACAGGTGCTATACGGTTAACGTATGGTGAAAAATGGCGTGTTTTCAAGCGGCTAATTAGGTACTAATTAGTGAGCCGATTTAGCTCAACTCGGTCCCAAGTCAACTCGGTCCCAGTCAACTCGGTCCCAAATCAACTCGGTCCCAGTCAACTCGGTCCCAAGTCAACTCGGTCCCAGTCAACTCGGTCCCAAGTCAACTCGGTCCCAAGTCAACTCGGTCCCAGTCAACTCGGTCCCAAGTCAACTCGGTCCCAGTCAACTCGGTCCCAGTCAACTCGATCCCAAGTCAACTCGGTCCCAGTCAACTCGGTCCCAGTCAACTCGGTCCCAGTCAACTCGGTCCCAAGTCAACTCGGTCCCAGTCAACTCGGTCCCAAGTCAACTCGGTCCCAAGTCAACTCGGTCCCAAGTCAACTCGGTCCCAGTCAACTCGGTCCCAAGTCAACTCGGTCCCAAGTCAACTCGGTCCCAGTCAACTCGGTCCCAAATCAACTCGGTCCCAGTCAACTCGGTCCCAAGTCAACTCGGTCCCAAGTCAACTCGGTCCCCAGTCAACTCGGTCCCAAGTCAACTCGGTCCCAAGTCAACTCTGTCCCAGTCAACTCGGTCCCAAGTCAACTCGGTCCCAAGTCAACTCGGTCCCAGTCAACTCGGTCCCAAATCAACTCGGTCCCAGTCAACTCGGTCCCAAGTCAACTCGGTCCCAGTCAACTCGGTCCCAAATCAACTCGGTCCCAAGTCAACTCGGTCCCAAGTCAACTCGGTCCCAGTCAACTCGGTCCCAGTCAACTCGGTCCCAGTCAACTCGGTCCCAAGTCAACTCGGTCCCAGTCAACTCGGTCCCAGTCAACTCGGTCCCAGTCAACTCGGTCCCAAGTCAACTCGGTCCCAGTCAACTCGGTCCCAAATCAACTCGGTCCCAGTCAACTCGGTCCCAGTCAACTCGGTCCCAAGTCAACTCGGTCCCAGTCAACTCGGTCCCAAGTCAACTCGGTCCCAAGTCAACTCAGTCCCTAAGAAGTATGTTTTCTTTGAATTGGAAAAAAATAACTAATGTTTTGTGACTTTGTACATGAAACGGGATAAGTGTGCACATGTTTGGGGTACAATATTCGATGCCTCCAATAGCGACCCATTTGTTTCTATATTCAACATTTTGAAAATTACCGATTGTGTTGGCCAAAAAAAAATGTCTTCAAAAATGTCTTTCAACCAGAGTATTGTTTTCTGTGTGGCTCTCAACAATTCATTAACTGACAAACATTAATAATTGAATCCTCTTTGATTTCTTTTCAAGTAACTTACATTTAAAATTGAATAATATAAAAACAGTTCTATAAAAAATTTCAAGTTAACGGATCACCAAGTTAACTTAAGAATAATAAATATCCAAAATCTACTAATTCGTAATAATAATAATAATAAACAAGACTTATAAAGCGCATTTAACAAGATACAATTAAAAAACTATTAGAAAATTAATGTTTGGTCGAAAATAAATCACAAAATATATTATTGTTCAAATAACTTGGGTTAATTTTGGTCCCTCCCCGCCCTCCCTCCCGCGCGTGCAAGCTTCCCTGTCTTGGGACCGAGTTGACTCGGGACCGAGTTGACTTGGGACCGAGTTGACTGGGACCAAGTTGACATGGGACCGAGTTGACCGGTACCCGGTTAGGGTTAGGGTTAGGTTTAGGGTTAGGGTTAGGCTGTTGGGGTTATACCTTCCACAAGCACATAACTTCATACGGAATTTTTTCTGAAAATGTTTTAACTATATTTTTTTACCATAATTATTGTAGCCTTAATTATTTTCCGAACAACATCTGGGGGCGACTTTGCTAGGGGGCGACATTGGCTGGGAGCGACATTGTCAGGGGGGCGACTTTGCTAGGGGGCGACATTGTTTGGGGGCGACATTGCCAGGGGGCGACTTTGTTTCAACCCGGGGCGAGCCGGGTAGGGGGCGACTTTGCAGGGGGCGACTTTGTTGGTGGCGGGCTTGTCAGGTGGCGAGATGACCAGCAGTCGTAGCAGTACATGTAGGTATCAGTATTAGTAGGCCAGCAAAAGTGTGAAATTACATCATGGGCTCGGGAAGACGATGAGGGTGGATGCTCAGCTTGATTTTGAATTTTAAGGTCAGTTGGAGGTAAAAAGGTCAAAAATCAATATTTTCAAAATTCGTGTTACATTTAATCACATTTGGTAGATCTGTCCATAAAATGTATTTTAACTTTATGTTAAAGCCATTATACATTTTCGGTAAACAGTATAAATTGGCCAAGTCCCACACTTCGTGTATCACAATAAAACTACCAACTTATGTCATTAACGTATAAACTTTGATGTTGTACACAATGTATAGCAAAACAAAGTGTAAATGTGCGATTATCTTGAACAGGGTACATTTTTAGTACACCAATTGTTTTTGCACTCCACATCCTCATTGGTGCATACATGTATATTGGTATTAAACAACTGTTTTTGAAAGGTAAATATACCCAGGCAGTTTTTGAGGTCAACATTTCAAACAAGGCAAAAAAAATCATTTCTGAAACTTTCACAAAATTTGACCCCAAGAGATAGATCTATCCATAAAATGTATTTTTAAGTTAATGTTGATATGACAAACGTATGTAACTGCCGGATGAACTTTTTTTTTTTGAAAGGTAAATGTACCCAGGCAGTTTTTGAGAGAAAAAAAATCAAAAACCACTTCATGTAAGGTCACTTTTTGCCAAATTTTTCCCCAGGCGTTCCATTTAGCTTTCCGGGTCAACCCAGATCTGCCCCCGGTACGTTTGAGTAGCTTTGACATCATTCCAGTGGCTCACCTGGGTCAGCCCCCAAGTGCCCTGCTTATGGAATGGGTCACTTGGGGCTGGCTCGAGGTGCAAGACATTACCACGAGAGGGCGAGTGATTGTTTGATAAACTTTAGTCAGATGCTCACCCAATTACCACTTGTATCTTTTCTTTAATTCTGCACTTGGCTCTTTTCAATTAGTTGTTTAGACTTGAAAAAATGTTGTGCTGGAGCAAACTGGTCACCAGAAAGAGCTGCCTCAAACTTCTTATTTTTGACATCCATAAGAATCTCATTGACTTTTAACTCCTGATCATTGAGCTTGATTGTGCCACCAGTTGCTTGCAGAAAACTCTTCCTATTTTCAATATATGTCTGCAGAATTAAGTATAATTGTTGTTCAACCCCAAAATTGGTTAAACCCCTTACTTACATTAAATAGCCAATGGATGTCTTGTGTTATTTTGTTTCCTGCAGTGTGATCTGATTTGTATGCTGTAGGCCTACTGTGTGGTGCTTTCTACAACATGGATGTTATGGAGTGGATGATAGTAGCTGTATTACTCATTGTAAATTTTACACAAGTGACCCAAGAACCACTTCAGGTGATTAAGTTTTCTCTCTGAACTTTTTTCATTCAACTGCTTTCATCACACATCATCAAAAGCTTTGATACCTTTTGTAGATCATGTTTTTATCCTTGACCTGAATCCCTGCTCATTGCGAATGAATATGTGATCTGTAGAAGTTTAAGCTTCATATTTTTAAAAAGTTGTCAAGTTTTTGAGAATTTTTTGTAATTGAAGCTTTCTTCCAACATTATCTTGAAACCGTATAATAAATCTTTGAACATTGTGTTTTTGTGTACAAAAGCTTTCTTAATGTTACAATGTCCTCTACCATTCAATCCAGTTCCTTCCCTTTGTAAAGAACATTGTTCACAAACAAAAATAAATTTGATTAGGCGTACAGTTTGATGAAGGGCAATTAGGGCTGTTAAAGGGAAGCCTGTTGTGCATGGTTTTATACAGAATGGATTTTGCATTGTAAGAAATTGTGATCAATCAAGAGTTAAATGAACCTGAAGGTCCTCATACTGTGTCCAGTAATAACTATGTTGTCAAACTGACTGATTAGCCTAACCAAAAACCATCGAGCACAGGGAGATTGACATTGGGTGCATTCGATTTAGCTTTCCGGGTCAACCCAGATCTGCCCCCGGTACGTTTGAGTAGCTTTGACATCATTCCAGTGGCTCACCTGGGTCAGCCCCCAAGTGCCCTGCTTATGGAATGGGTCACTTGGGGCTGGCTCGAGGTGCAAGACATTACCACGAGAGGGCTAACTTTAGTCAGATGCTCACCCAATTACCACTTGTATCTTTTCTTTAATTCTGCAGACATATTTTGAAAATAGGAAGAGTTTTCTGCAAGCAGAAGCAAAGCGAAGAACTGGTGGCACAATCAAGCTCAATGATCAGGAGTTAAAAGTCAACAAGATTCTTATGGATGTCAAAAATAAGGAGTTTGAGGCAGCTCTTTCTGGTGACCAGTTTGCTCCAGCACAGCATTTTTTCAAGGCGAAACAACTAATTGAAAAGAGCCAAGTGTATAAACTGATTAAAAAAATGCCAAAAGGTATAGTATAAATTCAAATTGGTTGACTTCTAAGAAACAGCTCGCTTATAAAAAATTAATAGTCAACCACAATGTAATAGAAAAAGTACAATTTTCTTGGGATACATAATTGTTACTTTTAAAATATTTGTTGATTATTAAGATTGAATGAGTGGACTTTGAGTCATATTTGTGCCCTTTATTTATCAATTATGAGTTTTACAACATTTCAACAATGTTGAAAAATTTACTTCACTGTGAGGTCGTTTAGGCATAGTACTAGAGTCGCTTTAAAGCAGTTTGAACTCATTTTCAGTTTTAACTTTGTGTGTCTGAGCGCGCTTAAAAGTTGAACAAATCAAGTTAAAGCCATCTTAGTTCAATCGGTCGCTGAGGGTGGTTGAATGCTGAACCACTTTGGTTTTATCTTGTAGCAAAGTGTGTGGACAGAAAAAACAACCACCATCTAGTTTTAAGTCCATACAGGTGACCAGTGACCTAGCGAGGACATGTTGTGTAACACACCATAAATGTGAAAGCAAGCATCTTGTAGCGGATGTTGTTGTGTTGGGGCATGGTGCTGAGTGACCATAGAAACCATATATTGGGTTTACATTGTTACTTTGAACTGTCTAAAAACAAGGTACTTTTTTTTATGACTGTCCCCTGCTGCTCGTAAGGTTAAAAAAAACTGTTATGCTGTCTGAACATGGCCTGTTTATAAAAACAATTGCATTTTTGCAAATAAGCCTCCTCGCAACTGGTTATTGTGGATGCTATCATTGTTTTTATAAGTAGGGCCACTGATTTTCCGTTTCAGAAAAGTGCAAATTCCGTTTGGCAAAAACATGAATTCCGTTTCAGGCACAAAAAATTCCGTTTCATGTTTTTTTAATTAGATAAAAGGTTGTTTAATACCCAGGGACACACTTATAAAAATCAATTTGAGATAAGTTGCACTGTTGACTTCGTAAAATGTTCATTTGAACTGACAAAAGTTCAAAAAAATACTTTTTTTATAATTGTGGATTATTTTGTATACTGCTGTTCTAAAAAGGTTGCACTGTGACTGCAGTATCAATGCACATGATGTGATAGACTTGATTCCAAGTCTAAAACTGCAGTTGATTCTCTGCATCAGCCACATTGTAGGCTAATGACAGGAGTGTATCCACAAGAGGGCGCTGTTTCAGCATGATCAAAGACTTGGGAACAAGTCTATGGACGTGACCATTCTCCATCCACAAACAAAATGTCAGCCATTTTGTTTTCGCTTTGGCGACAGAATGTTGACAGTTTACGGTTTTATTTTAGACCTTTCCGAGATGAAAAAACATTGTATGTGTTCTTATAGATCATAGGTAAGCTAGTTTGTGTATTATTGTTGGTAAAAGAGAGGGAGAAAATGCAATTTGGGTGAACAAAAAATGTTTGAAACGTGCCGCGAATAATGCCCTTTGCTTAACCATGTTAACAACGTGTGTACATCATGTGTGTAAACATTGAGGATGGTGTGAAGTAGAACAGAATGATCCACGGTTACGATCTCGTACTTTTTAATGGTCTGATTTCTGATGCCTTTTTAGTTTAACAAAAAGAATCTTAATAAAGAATGCAATTTCAATAGTTTTGGCGTCAAGAAAAAAAAAAAAAATCAAATTTTCTGAAATCCCGTTTTCCGTTTCAAAGGGCGGATTCCGCGAATTCCGTCCGTTTTCCGCGATCGCGGAAAATCAGTGGCCCTATATAAGTGACAGCTAGCCTGTTTTAAGTTAATTTGTTTGGTATTTGCCGCTAGTTGCTTCCTTTCTAGTCATTGACGGAATAAGTACAACATACTAGCTTGTGGGACTGACCGGCCGAGCGGATAAGAGCACCAAACTCAAGCTCTGGTGCTTCTGTTCAGCAGAGTGTGGGTTCAAATCCCGGTCGTGACACTTGTTTCCTTGAGCAAGACACTTAACTATAATTGCTTCTCTCCACCCAGGGGTAAATGGGTACCTGTGAGGGCAGAGATGGTTATTGTGATTGATTTAGCCGAGTAGCGCATATTAATGTTGCACAGGCTGCATACTCCCCACCAGGGAGCTGAGATGGTTTAAGGAATGACCTAAGGCCCAGTGACCAGGGGTATGTGAAGCGCTTTGGGACGCCCTCCGTTGTGAAAAGTGCTATATAAAAACGGGTTATTATTATTACTATTACTATTATTACTATGTTAAAATAATGGCTATACAACCACAATTTCTCCCAAAGCTTCCTCTTTTAATTTCCTGTGGATTTCCTATTGTTCTTTAATGAAAGTTCTCATTTCTGTTTAGGTGGTGCTTTACACTTACATTCTATCTCACTCACAACCATCGACTGGGTGATAAAGAACATCACATACATGAGTAATCTTTATTACTGCGTCTCATCAGATCAAGCCCAGTCTTTGCGATTTGAATTCTTCTGTATACCACCAAAAGTTGCAAAACCATCATGCAGTATGTGGCAGAATGTCTCAGCTGCCCGAGTGTCTTTTGGGGAGAAAAACTTTGATGAATGGTTAGTGAGTTGCCTCTACATTCACTGTTGAAATGTTCACCATTATGGAAAGCCCCATTCAAGAAAGAAACTAAAGACACATCCTTTTTGTCTGGCAATTTACACCTGTTATTTCCATGTAATTACTTTTTCAAACAGAAAACTTCTAATGGATCCAGTAGGACTGCTGGCTGCCCGAGGAAGATTAACTGCTCATCCATTAAGTTTAATGACAATGTAAACACCAATTGAAAAGGATCTCTGAGTTTTTGTGGCCAAACTTGGAAAGCCTTTAACAGCTTTCCAATAATGACTTACATATTTAACATTATTACCAGATGGTCACTTTAAATCATTTGTGAGTACATTCCTTACTTTAATTCTTGATCCAGAATAACGGAAAAGAGCAAGATTTGGTATTGCAAGGCCAAAAGACAACTCTTTAGATGTGATCTTAAATTTGTATCCCGTTGGGAATCCCCGTTCTTCCGACTGACCTTAACCAGGATATTTCTCGATGCCTAGAGGTTCCTGGTAGAATCCAGGTGGCATTTTGTATGGGGCTGAAACATTATTGTGCACATTTTATTTATGATCAGTCGATTTTCAATACATTCAGGCACATGACTACTATGCAATCTTATTATTATCACCATGCAGGCTTTTTACCAAGATGACAATGTGGACCGATGAAGATCCCCTGAAAGTTTATCCAAATTCAACTGCAGCATGGACAAAATTTCAGTCTTGCTTCTTTTCAATAAACGACCTGACGAAAGATGCAAATGTTTTTGAGATGTACTTATGGCAAGCCTTGTGTGAATTTATGGAAGACAATGTGCAGTACATGGAGATGAGAAGTTTGATTCAACAGGTAAGTGTCAACACTGATTTTTTTTTCAAACACTCGCTGGACGAGTCAACCAAAATTGTGCTAAAAGAGGCCACAGGATACACCTTGAAACATTATTAACTGCAATAGAATCAAAGTTCAATAAAAATGTTTTTAAAAAACAGCCCCCAGATCCATCTGTACCCAAGCCGTAAAAATGTGCACGTTCCTCAATCGATCTTATCAGGGTCTGAATTTCAGACTTACAAATGGTCCATATAATAAAGAAGATGTCATATTTAATATAAATGGAAAGTCCTCCCTGATCAAAATCCAACAGCTACCAGGAACTGAACTCAAAAAAATTATTGCAATGCAATACAATATCTTGTAATTATGTTTTAGATTGCACGTTACTGTGTATTTCGCCATAGTTTGTTGTTGTTGCATTATGAAGATTGAAGTTAACTGATGTGTTTACTCTTTACTTGCCTTGTTAGTTAACTACAACACATGGGACCTTATATCCGATTGAATACACGATGCAGCTGTTTGCCAAAACTGTGGATCGATTTGTTGCTACTTATCCTGGCAACTTCTCTGGAGCTAAGCTTATTTCATCTCCACAAAGGTATGAATTATTGACAACTTTTTTAATTGGAATATATGCAGGAACACCTTTGGACTTATTCTGGGTTTGTCCCGCGTCTCCATCTTCTTCTTCCCTAGAACTATTATAAGCAGCACAACTCAAGATTTAAACTGAGTTGAACTTTTAAACTCATCACACAGTTTAACCTCGATATGAAGACTGCACAGTTTTCTTGATGTCATGATGACGTCATCATGTGCTGAGTTAAAAGGCTTTAAAAGTTAAAAAACTTGAATTTGAATTTGAAAGCTACATGTATGTTGCTCATAATTGGCATGTGATAGATAAAGACTGGGGAAACATTTGAAAAGTTAATGCAAAAAATCATAATTGACTTTTACCTTTTGGTAGATTTTCTAGCTAACAATTTGAAAAAAATTCTGGTTAATATCTGCAGCATACATATTTCAAGATTTTTCATGTTCGAAATTTAAATGAACATTGAATCTCATCAAACAATTGAACCTCATCATCAAGAGGACAAAAACTGGATGATGTTTTTGTGCCGTCAACAGGTATCAAATTGCACTTAATCAAATTTTAATATTTTTTGTAAAAATTTATCTACACATTGGACATTTCGTTTATAAGAGTTCAACAAACTACATACTACAACCCCTCCTCTTTTGTTACAACCCTCCCCATACTACAACCCCTCCCCTTATATTACAACCCTCCCCATACTACAACCCCTCCCCTTATATTACAACCCTCCCCATACTACAACCCCTCCCCTTTTATTACAACCCTCATACTACAACCCTTCCTCTTTATTACAACCCTCCCCATATACTTCAACTACTCCCCTTTTATTACAACCCTCCCCATACTACAACCCCTCCCCTTTTATTACAACCCTCCCCACACTTCAACCCCTCCCCTTTTATTACAGCCCTCCCCATACTACAACCCTTCCTCTTTATTACAACCCTCCCATACTTCAACCCCTCCCCTTTTATTACAACCCTCCCCATACTACAACCCTTCCTCTTTATTACAACCCTCCCCATATACTTCAACCACTCCCCTTTTATTACAACCCTCCCATACTACAACCCCTCCCCTTTTATTACAACCCTCATACTACAACCCTTCCTCTTTATTACAACCCTCCCCATATACTTCAACCACTCCCCTTTTATTACAACCCTCCCCATATACTTCAACTACTCCCCTTTTATTACAACCCTCCCCATACTACAACCCTCCCCTTTTATTACAACCCCCCACACTTCAACCCCTCCCCTTTTATTACAACCCTCCCCATACTACAACCCTTCCTCTTTATTACAACCCTCCCCATATACTTCAACTACTCCCCTTTTATTACAACCCTCCCCATAGTACAACCCCTCCCCTTTTATTACCACCCTCCCCATACTTCAACCCCTCCCTTTATTACAACCCTCCCCATACTTCAACCCCTCCCCTTTTATTACAACCCTCCCCATACTACAACCCTTCCTCTTTATTACAACCCTCCCCATATACTTCAACTACTCCCCTTTTATTACAACCCTCCACATACCACAACTCCTCCCCTTTTATTACGACCCTCCCCATATACTTCAACTACTCCCCTTTTATTACAACCCTCCCCTTTATTACAACCCTCCCATACTTCAACTACTCCCCTTTTATTACAACCCTCCCCTTTATTACAACCCTCCCATACTTCAACTACTCCCCTTTTATTACAACCCTCCCCATACTACAACCCGTCCCCTTTATTACAACCCTCCACATACTACAACCCCTCCCCTTTTATTACAACCCTCCCCATACTACAACCCGTCCCCTTTTATTACCATCCTCCCCATACTTCAACCCCTCCCCTTTATAACAACCCTCCCTATACTTCAACTTCTCCCCTTTTATTACAACCCTCTCCATACTACAACCCCTCCCCTTTTATTACCATCCTCCCCATACTACAACCCCTCCCCTTTATTACAACCCTCCCCATATACTTCAACTACTCCCCTTTTATTACAACCCTCCCCATACTACAACCCCTCCCCTATATCACAACCCTCTCCATACTACAACTCCTTCCCTTTGATTACAACCCTCCCCATACTACAACCCCTCCCCTTTTATTACAACCGTTCCCATACTACAACCCCTCCCCTTTATTACAACCCTCCCCATACTACAACCACTCCCCTTTATTACAACCCTCCCCATACTACAACCCCTCCCCTTTATTACAACCCTCCCCATGCTACAACCCCTCCCCTTCTATTACAACCCTCCCCATGCTACAACCCCTCCCCTTTATTACAACCCTCCCCGCACTACAACCTCTCCCCTTTTATTACAACCCTCCCCATACTACAATCCCACCCCTTTTATTACGACCCTCCCCATACTACAACCCTTCCTCTTTATAACAACCCTCCCCATATACTTCAACCACTCCCCTTTTATTACAACCCTCCCCTTTATTACAACCCTCCCATACTTCAACTACTCCCCTTTTATTACAACCCTCCCCTTACTACAACCGTCCCCTTTATTACAACCCTCCCCATACTACAACCCCTCCCCTTTATTACAACCCTCACCACACTTCAACTACTCCACTTTTATTACAACCCTCCCCATAGTACAACCCCTCCCCTTTTATTACCATCCTCCCCATACTACAACCCCTCCCCTTTAATTACCATCCTCCCCATACTACAACACCTCCCCTTTATTACAACCCTCCCCATAGTACAACCCCTCCCCTTTTATTACCATCCTCCCCATACTACAACCCCTCCCCTTTTATTACCATCCTCCCCATACTACAACCCCTCCCCATATACTTCAACCACTCCCCTTTTATTACAACCCCTCCCCTTTTATTACCATCCTCCCCATACTACAACCCCTCCCCTTTATTACAACTCTCCCCATATACTTCAACTACTCCCCTTTATTACAACCCTCCCCATACTACAACCCCTCCCCTTTTATTACAACCCTCCCCATACTACAACCCATCCACTTTTATTACCATCCTCCCCATACTTCAACCCCTCCCCTTTATTACAACCCTCCCCATACTACAACCCTCCCCTTTTATTACAACCCTCCCCATGCTACAACCCCTCCCCTTTTATTACAACCCTCCCCATGCTACAACCCCTCCCCTTTATAACAACCCTCCCCATACTTCAACCCCTCCCATTTATTACAACCCTCCACATACCACAATCCTCCCCTTTTATTACGACCCTCCCCATACTTTAACCCCTCCCCTTTTATTACAACCCTCCCCATGCTACAACCCCTCCCCTTTATAACAACCCTCCCCATACTTCAACCCCTCCCATTTATTACAACCCTCCACATACCACAATCCTCCCCTTTTATTACGACCCTCCCCATACTTCAACTACTCCCCTTTTATTACAACCCTCCCCATACTACAGCCCCTCCCCTTTATTACAACCCTCCCCACACTTCAACTACACCACTTTTATTACAACCCTCCCCATAGTACAACCCCTCCCCTTTTATTACCATCCTCCCGATACTTCAACCCCTCCCCTTTATTAAAACCCTCCCCATACTTCAACTACTCCCCTTTTATTACAACCCTCCCCATACTACAACTCCTCCCCTTTTATTACCATCCTCCCCATACTACAACTCCTCCCCTTTTATTACAACCCTCCTCATACTACAACCCCTCCCATTTATTACAACCCTCCCCATACTACAACTCCTCCCCTTTTATTACCATCCTCCCCATACTACAACTCCTCCCCTTTTATTACGACCCTCCCCATACTTCAACTACTCCCCTTTTATTACAACCCTCCCCATACTACAACCCCTCCCCTTTTATTACAACCCTCCCCATACTACAACCCCTCCCCTTTATTACAACCCTCCCCACACTTCAACTACTCCACTTTTATTACAACCCTCCCCATAGTACAACCCGTCCCCTTTTATTACCATCCTCCCCATACTAAAACCCCTCCCCTTTATTACAACCCTCCCCATATTTCAACTCCTCCCCTTTTATACTACCCTCCCTATACCACAACTCCTCCCCTTTTATTTTAATGTGATTCAATATTTTGTACTCTTCTCACACACAACTTTTTTGTTTTTAGTTTATCTTCAACTCTCAAAAGTGCTAATCTGATTTACTGTATGAATGCTTATCTGTTTCAATGTATGAAAAAAACAAAAAACAATTACCGGTACACATTTTGCATGACATCAATACGAAAACAACAATTTTAAAAACCGCTCACTGAGCGATAAACTCCAACAAGAAATTAGATTCTTTATTTCTTATCAAATATGACGCTCAAAGGCAGTTGACACTATTGGTAATTACTCAAAATAATTATTAGCACAAAACCTCACTTGGTAACAAGTTAATGGGGAGAGGTTGATAGTTAAAAACATGGTGAGAAACGGCTCTCTCTGAAAATTTAGAATTTAAGGTCAAGCTATCAAGCATCTGAAAGCACACAACATCGTGTGGCCAGGGTGTTTTTACTTTCATTACTATCTCGCAACTTCGACGACCAATTGAGTTTAAGTTTTCACAGGTTTGATATTTTATGCATATGTTGAGATACACCAAGTGAGAAGACTGGTCTTTGACAAATACCAAAAGTGTCCACTGCAAAATTTTGATGATTTGCTTTGCAATTTTAAAAAGTGCATCGCAAATTTTGCGATCCAATTTGCGATGCATATTTTGCAACATTTATGCTTGATACAAAAATATACATTTTTTATTTTAACCCATTCACATTTACTAAATTTTCCGCAATCAATACGATGCTAATTGATAAGAAATCGACGCCGACGACTAACGTTTTCTTTCGTGATGTTGAATACTTTTACACAGTGCTGGTAGTAGAGCAAAAATTGACCAATGAAAACATTTGTTATGTGCTATATGGAAATTCAATAGCCAATAGAAACACGTGTCTCTGAGACTGTGGCTTTTCACCCCCTCAGGCATTGGACGAACCAGACTACGTGTACATGTAATATGTGTACATGTACATGGTTGTTTTGACCAAAGATTATATAGCGCCGCAAGACGCAAGATGTGGAACTCGGGCTGGAATGTGAAATCCCACTGGACGCCATTTCGGCAAGTAACTATTTTAATACAACAATAGACCTGTGCAGATCAGTGCAGACAATGACCATTCCTATCAATGGGAAACAAAACATTCACTTGCTGAAATGGCACCCATGCGTATTTCACGTTCCAACAATAGATAAAGCTTCAGTTCCGCATCTTGTGCCTTGCGGCGCTCTAGAATCTTTGGTTTTGACATACAGTCACCAATCACACACGTGTGTGGATTTGTTTGTTCTGAGCGACGGTGACTTAGGTTTTTATAACTAAAGTGATGTTCTATACTTGGAAAGTAAGAACAAACTGTTGTTTATTTTTGTTAAGAAATCTGCAAGGTATATAAAATCATTTAAACTGTTGCTGGTTTTCGACAAAGGAGCTGGAGAAATGCAAGAACTTTGATCTATTTTTTAGTCGTGTGAAGATACATCGCTTCACTACCTGCTAGTGCTTTGCACAAAATAATACTTTTGCGGCGATCGGTGTACGTAACCCTCCCTCTCCAACTGAATATCATCGGTTCAAAACAATATACATGTAGTTCATGTTGTTCCCTTTATTATAAAATTGGTTTTAAAGTTGTCTCCCAATTTTGCACACATTTATTATCCTTTCAGTTTCAAAGTTTCAAACTTGTGTCTGCCAAATTGTGTCCTCGTTGACTTTTATTTATTTTTTGTAATTTTTTTTCGTTAAATTGTCCAAACATAAAGTACATGAATGGAGGTAGAAATAGTATTTTACCATTTCAATTCAATTTTAAGACCCCCCCCTTCTCAGTTATAAATTAACCCGATGCAAAGTTTATTAAACATTGAAGGCTGATTTTGGTGTGTTTGTTTTATATTGTTAAACCAAGTCTAGACATTGACAATTGTTGGATAAATAAACAACAATTCAATGGTTATTGCGCCGTCCTTAACCAGTTGACACTGGGTGTCCTGTTAGCACACAGATTCGTGCTGGGAGATGTCACATCTTTTTTTTTTCTCCTTTTTTTCACAATGAAACCAATTAAAGTAACAGCTAGGCTACACCCTTAAATTGACAGCATTTTACTTAAATTTCGCACTAAGACCTTTAACCCGTTGCACAAATTTATGTATCTGCAATTTAAGCATTTTTTTAATTTGCTATGAACAAATTAATGGACTGCTATGCAAAATTTTGAGTTTGAATTTTGAGTTTGCTTTACAAAAATTATGCAAAAATTTTGGACGAAATCGTTCCCTGTAGTGTCTGTGTCATTACAAAACATATATGTACCATGTTTGTGACTTGTGAGCCTCTATATAGTATGAATTCTTTATATCTGTATATCATCCAAAACATACATAAGTCACAACTTTGATTTTGTACATGCAATGTACAAATAAGTTTTAACACGCAGATGATAGTATTCTAGATGTGTCAATTGGAAACTAATGAGAACAAATGTAATGTGCATATATTTTGTCTTTCATCTTGATAGAGAAATACCTCGTGAAACTGTGAAGGCGAGTATTAACTTAGCTCTGAAGCTACGTGATTCATTTCCAGATCATTTTGCTGGCTTTGATCTTGTGGGTGAGGAAGACACTGGGTATCCACTTTTTTACTACATCAATGAGTTGCTCATACCATCTCAAACCAATCGCAGTCTTCCGTATTTTTTCCATGCAGGAGAAACAGGTGAGGAATTTAAATTGGAAACAATTTGCAGAGCTAATTCTTGTGGTTCTGTTTGCCCCCAGTGTAGCATTTAATTTGTTTTTATCATTCTTTTTATTGTTCAATATTTTAAAGGGAAGGTACACATTTGGTAATTACTCAAAACAATATTAACTTAAAAAATGACTTGGTGATGAGCATTGGAGAGTTGTTGATAGTATGTGGTAAACGACTCCCTCTGAAGTAACGTAGTTTTAATTTCTCACTAAAATATTAAAAGACTTCTAGCTAGAAGTCTTTTATTCCTATCTGAAGGCACACAAATTAGTCCAACAAGGGTGTTTCTTCTTTCATAATTTTTCTCGCAACTTCAATGACCAATTGAGCCCAAATTTTCACAGGCTTGTTATTTTATGCTTATGTTGGGATACACCGAGTGAGAACACTGGTCTTTGACAATTACCAATAGTGTACATTGCCTTTAAATCTATTCTTACCTTTTGTGGTACCATGAATTGTTTTGTTTTCCCAATAATGTTGAATAAGATTTGGTCAGAACTGTGTTTGGCATGTCGATGGTCATTCTCCCATATCTATGTGCAAAGTGTCTGCATTGGACTAACTATATAGGATCCCCATGTATCCACTGAATTTCCCATGGGAAGCTACAAATAGTATACAGAAAAGTTCAAATGATATTTTCTCTAAAAAAATGTCTTTGCTTTTAAGAAAACATAAAAAAACTGTCTCAATTACTGTCTCAATTACGAAAACTTAGATAAGCACAAACAGAGAGTGCTAACCCACATATATTGAATTGTTTATCTGTCTGTCTGAACTAACAGTTGTTGTAACATCTCATCTCTTCAAATATTTCAATTGAGAATCAATTTATTGAGTTGTTTTATAACAGATTGGGAAGGAACAGCCATTGATGATAATCTTATTGATGCACTTCTGCTGAACACCTCTCGAATTGGTCATGGATATGCAATTACCAAACATCCAGTTGCTATGGAGATGGCAAAGTCAAAAGGAATTGCTTTGGAGATCAACCCAATATCAAATCAGGTCAGAGGTCAATTGTAAAACAAAAATGATCATACTTTATTTCTCGTTCTTTTCTATCCCCACTATTTTTGCCAAGTCTGTATTCTTGGCTACACATAATATCGAAGTCTCAATAGCGCACATATCTACCAAACAAGGTACATGTACTCGGGGAGCTGAGTATATACAAACTGTCAGAAAGATAAGTTATTACAGTGATGAATTCTGAGACCCAATTATGTAGCACCTTATAAGGGTTTACAAGGTGCTACGGCGCATACAGCAGCCACAGCCAGGAACACCGAGGCAAACCCCCTTCTCTTTTCGATAAGTGCACTGGGTTCTTTTACATGCGTTACACAACACATGAGACCAATGGCTTTACGTCCCATCCGAAGGACGCAGCAATGGTTAAATGTCTTGCTTAAGGACACAAGTGTCACCGCTGGGGATAAAAACCCTGTTTTTCTTCAGCTTAAAGACTAAACTTGAAGGCGATTTCAAACTAGCTGAATGTGCTCACTTACCTCTTAGCTTGCGCTGGGTGTTTTGGATGTTGAAACAAAAAACAATTTAAAAAGATATTTCAATTTGAATTTGTCAGCTTCCTTCTAACAATTCTAAAATTCCAACCGATGTCATTAGCTGGCAGCGTTGTGGGTGGAGCAGACTTATAAAGCAATGGTTGAAATGTTCACACCCCTGCTGCGCCCATGAGATCATTCCAAAATGGCCATGCTCAGTACACAGCAAGAACAGTTGTTTTGAGGAATTTGACTCAAGGCAAAGGTTATAAATCAAGGGTGATTTTAGACTCGAGGCTGGTCTAAGCGTGTGTCGAGAGAGAAAAAAAGGCGGGTTTTGGACGCAAGGCTGGCTTCAAACTCAGACTGGTATTGGACTTGGAGTTCCATTACTTTGACTCAAATCTGCTCGTGGTCGGGAAAAGAGATGCAATATGCCTATGAATTAGTTTTTCTTTCAATACCTTGCCTATGGCCTCTATTTGCATTTGAACAACGGACCTTGTTTGTTTCAACCACACATGTCAGGGTTATATATATAGTCTTATTCAAGTCTGCGATGGTGGTTTTATCAAACTGAATTATAGCTCCCTCTTCTGGATCAATCTTCCGGGTAGCGTTTCATGTGACCAACGATAAAGTCTCAGACTTGAAACAACAGGCTAGTACCTTAAGAAGCTCATCTGGTTTGTTTTTCTTTTTAAGGGGGCGGGGGAGGAGTTTATATTCTTTGGTCGCTGAGTTTGTTTACCCCCGTAATCGGTCTAGTCCATGACAGAACAACTCAGTCAGTTTTTAACCTCCTAATCCTATATTATTTAATATATATACATTAAGTTGATTCCTTTTTCTGCGTAAACCCCTTTTCGTGGTAATGGCGCGCACGCAGAACCATCTGTCCTTGACAAATAACACAAAACGCATAAAGAAAACTGTTGATTTGAAAGTTCCCTGCACAAGCATATTGTGTACAGCAATATGCTTTTTTAGGGGCTGTTTATTTGGTAAATGTGTTCGTCTGTCCTTTGTCTTCGTGAGCCTTATGCAGTGTTAGTCTTCCAATACAGGTTAGGGTTCGAAAGGCAAGGCTTTACCCAATCCTAAGTTTTGCCCGTCTGACTTGCTATTAATTTTGGCCACTGTTTTTAACTGTCACTGTTTAAACACCTTGATTTATTATGAGAGCAATTCCGAAATAAAAGGGTTTTTTAATTAAATTGAATTGAATTGAAGTTCACAGAGCCAGTCTTTACATGTATATCACATGACCAGTCTTTGACCAATCAGGAGTATGTAAACTTTGTGAGGTACTTCTACTGGGTCGTAAACAAAACCATGATAGGATGAGGATAAAATGAAGATTCCTTCTTTCATAATTTGTCATTTTGTTTTTGCAGGTGCTTCATTTAGTTGGAGATCTTCGTAATCATCCAGCAGCAACTCTTGTCTCTCAGGGCTTTCCACTTGTGATAAGCTCCGATGATTTTCCAATCTTGTGCTCTGATCCGTTGTCTTTTGACTTCTATGAAATGTTCATGGGGCTTGCTGGTGCAAAAGCAGATCTTGCAACATTAAAACAGCTGGCACAAGACTCAATCAGGTAAAAGATTTCAGGCTAACATTGCAACATCAACTCTATCACTTATAACAAATTATAACATTCTTCAACATTTAAAGACCACAAATACTTAATGGTTAACAATGCAAAAACTGATCTTCCCATGCAAAGTTTATGATAAATTTTTAAACAATACAAGACAGAAATCATTCTTTTAAACTATTAGCAGTAATGACTTAAAACTTTAAATCCTAAAACAAAAAGCAAACAAAACCTATAAAAGAAGCCATACAGAGATCTAAATTCATTCTCTGTTTCAACATTTGACTTCCTAAATAAAGAGTTGTAATTCTTTAAAACATCTATTGAATAGATGTTTATCTAATTTTAAAACATCTAATTTATCATCTATTTATCATTAAACATCTAATTTTAAACATCTAATTTATCTAATTTTAAAACATCTATTGAATGTATTCTTCCTCTGCTGATTCAGATACAGTGTTATGACAAGTGATGAGAAACACAAGGCTTTGGCACTGTGGGATAAGAAATGGCAGGCGTTTTTGGATGAAGTGCTAATGATTTGAAGATGAGCCACGTTATACTACAATGATTACAGCCATACATGCCAAAGAATGTAGAATGGCACCAATTGAATCACTTAAAACTCAAGCTGTGTTTATCACTTCCTCGATTTGGACTCTACCTCGGTCTAACCCTCGGAGCAGCTGCAGACAAAAAATACATGCTTGACCCACTGGATACGAACGGAAGGCAGATTGTGTTACGGCTGTGTCACAAGTGTCACGGCTGGGGATCTGAACATAACCTCTGAGCACCCATGGGAAAAACTTACATGCTTGACCCACTGGATACGAACGGAAGGCAGATTGTGTTACGGGTGAATAACTGTGTTTGTGAGGGGCACAATTCTTGTTCTAATGGTCTGAACAGATGAATAGATGTTCCCTGGACCCCCACACTAAAGATTGAAGCATCCTGAAAATTGACATTTTGGTTCACTGCTAATAGGCTGATTTCAATGGATAACTTTGTGTGCACACAGTAGGATTTTTGTGGGTCCATTTTAATGGGTCCATAATTAATCTGCCATCTCACACTATTTTGTCAATCTCTTGAGTTACCCACCAAGAAATCACTACAGTATTTGAAGAATGATACAAAGGTTAGCGGAATTGATTCACACGTTTTATAGTTATTAAGATAAGTATGAAGCTAGTCCTTCCGCCCACACCCCTCAGCTTCTCTAAAGGTTAATGCTTTAATGTTGTCTGTACACTTTTGTTGAACCCTTCCAATGTATGTTGTTAGCATAGAGCTATATATACATGCATTGACTAGAGCGCTAACTTGCTCTGCGTTTTGAAGCCACCCTGGGCGCAGACATGTTTGATGTGTTGCGTAACTACGGAACGATTTTAATTTTAAGAGAACATTGCTGCGATTTTTTTACATTCGGCATCTTCGCTTACGTTTACGCAACTACCCATTCGTGTACGTCTGCGCTACGAAAACTGTAAGTTTGACTTGATTGACGTACTAAAAAGGTATAGGCGCCTTTTAACCATGACGCACATGACACAGTTTGTGCGATCATCAGCTGATTGTGCGTTCACATTTGCTGCATTTTTTGGTTCGATGACACACAGAAAAGAACAAACGCACTATCATGCAAATAGCCGTACAATTACCAAAAATTTCAAGCTTTTGTATTGGTTTGTACATAAACATGGATGTGCCCACACGGCTTCAAAACCTTGGTGCGTGTATAATGGGTGTTAGCGCTCTAGTCAATATATATAGCTCTGTGGTTGTTAGCAATACCAGTGGTAACATAAAGTGTGGTACTAGTTATCCATTACATTGTCTTTCATTTAAACCATGAGCTCAACCTTGGGTCGTGATGTTCAGGTTGCATCTAGGTGCTTTTAAGTAATAACTTTTTTTTTGAGTGATTATTTGAGTGAATGAAAGTGTAGATGACGATGTCTTAAATCAGCCGTTTAAAACCGGCCTAGGTCATGTCCATTAAAAAAACCTTACCTGCAAAGTCCTTTATGACATTCCCACAAATTTATAGGTTTGAAGCAGCTGTTTAATATGGAGTCACAGTACTCTTTTTATTTTATTTTTATTCAAAAGTATTATAATGGAAAACAATCTGTAAAACCGATGTGTTAGCACTGTATACTCAGTACTTTCCCGAGTCCTGTGAAAAAAATCACATACATATTTACTCGGGTTGGATTCGAACCCACGACCCACAAGTACTGAGTACACAGTGCTTCACACATCAGTGTATATGGGTAAAACCAAAAATGTATATTCTTTATCCACGATGCAAATTTAACATCTATGTTTTGTAGGTCGAAATGTTCACTTTGTCTTCCATCCTCGGGCTCCATTTTGCCAAGGATCAATATGCATACAACATTTGTTCAACTGTTGTGTGAACATTGTGTGTGATGTACACTCGCCTGCTAATAGATCTTATGTTGACTACTGGCTGGGAAAATGCAGAAGGGTATGCAACTGTTTATTTCAGACATTGTATAATTAACCACAAGAGAATCTAACTTGGTTAATTTGACTACAAAAATGGCCACCCGTGTAGGTTGCAAAGTAAAAGGAAATTACGTGCTATTTCGAGGCATATATTTGTGTGGATCATTAACATGTATTCCACTTTAAAAACAAATTACGTGCTATTTCGAGGCATATATTTGTGTGGATCATTAACATGTGTTCCACTTTAAAAACATCTTTCTATAACCATATTGCATTTCATAACAAATGGTTACCAAATACCAACCCTTTTCATAAACTTACACGTTCTTTGAGAAATTTAAGTGCTATTATTTAAGTGCTATTTCAGCGGCCAGACTTGTCACCAGAACTCGCACTCAGGAATCTATCACACCCATTCTTAAGGATCTACATTTGCTACCATTACGGGCTAGAATTGATTTTAAAGTTTTGGTTCTGACTTATCAATGTATCCATGGTGTACATTTCAATTTGAAATTTGGGGTTACCCTATAGTGACCGGTTCAGCATTGTTTTTTCTTTCAATTCCTTTTGTGGCCCTACATACTTTGTGATGGGCATTATTGCTCGTCTAATACAGTTTGATAGGCATATGTGATCAGTCAGCATTTTATTGCTGTAAAATGATGATTTTGAAGTTGGTAGCGAATCCAGCTCTGTGTTCTCAGTGTATTTGAGGCAGTTTGCTTGACATTTTGAGGCCTTACATACAATTTAATGAGGAATATTATGTGAATGATATTTCAAGTGCTATAATGTACATGAAAGCCATATACATGTAATAGTTTTTTTTTCCAGCTCCTCTAAATTTTGACCTGAATTAGAACTTTCCATGAAGATTATTGTACATGTATTGTTTTTGAACTAAAAATAGATCTTGTATTCACAGATTTGTGATGTACTTTTCATGGTAAAGTATATTGGATTTAGCCATGAGTCATATTTTTAGGTACAGGACATTGCCATGATTATGTGTTTCTCTATAGGTGAATTGTAGATGATTATGGTTTATGGTATTAAGCCAGATACTTTTATTTAGGTTCATGATAACATGATCAAGCAAATATTGGCTCAGTGAGTAATTTGTGGCATACATAGTACTTATCTTATATTATGTTTCCTATGCATTTTTTGTAACAGAAATATTTAAGGTCTCTACTTTTACATGTAGTCTAGTTGCTGGTTTTGTGTTTTCAAACTATTTGTACTTGATTAGGGTTTTTTCATATATTTGTACCACCTTTTGGAGTGATATTTGTGTGTCTGACACTCCCACCTGGCGTACTGCTAACTATGGGACTCCTTTTCAGGAATGTTTTGTGTTTTATTCCCTACTCACTTGTGCTTCCCTGCATGTAAGTACTGTTAGTGACAGGCAGATTCCATTCTATCAAGTGTAGACACCATTTCAAAGCCATTCCTAGCCAGAGATATGGTTTAAGGATGTTGAAGTTGGTTGTTATATCAACTCTTGTTCTACCATGCTTTCTGCCTGGGGATGTATTAAGTGATTGGAGTTTGTTTGTCATGATTACCAACCACCTCCATTTGTACCTCATTGTGAAACTGTTTTTCTTGCCTCAAATCCAATTGTTTTACATTAGAGTAGAGATTGCCTTAAGCTACCTCCATGTATTTTGTTAATGATGAATGTAATATTATACTTCATGACTTTTTCATGCAGTTTTTATACTACTTTTATACAAAGTGTTGTGTATTTGAGTTTATAAATACCTCAGACAGTTTCCCTTTTCCTATTGACCCCTTGCACGCGCATCACACGCGGCGACCAATGCCACGCTCACCATGTTGGTGGGCAGTTAGGTTTACGTGTAATCACGCCGCGTTGCCAAAAATGCACAGTGAAATTGCCCACCAGTATGGCGCATTCAAGATTTTTCTGATGATGACGTCAGGTGAAATGGGTCAATTGGTGGAGATCCTGTTACTAGGGGATGTTTAAACCTTTGTTTATAACCGGTTGTGAGCGGAGACTCCGCGCTAGTCTTGATGCAAGATGCTTCTTCTTACGGGCGATGCAGGCGCTGTCGATGAGTTGGCCGCGCTGTGTGTGACGAATATGCACCAAGACTATACGCGCATACGCACGAACGGAACCGGAAAACACACGCGGACAGACATCGTAAATGTAACATGTATACTGAACATACCATGTAGGTGGAAACATACAGCCTTCGGCTCGGGCCTTTATATCACACGGCACTTCGACCATGCCTGTTTTAAACGAACTTGAAAGAACTACATATTCCCTTATTCATAAATACCCAAGACAGTTTTGCTGTTCCTAGTGGAGAGCGCTTGACGTGGGGGCATTTAAACAGCCGATAAAGACCAGCTGGAGTTGTTTAAGAACAGCTGGCTTCCGCGTGTCAGGCGCACAAGCTCATGTACGCCAATTTTATCACGTGCAACTCATTCAAATCTGTTATCTTCTCCATTTTGGGATAAATAAATAAAAGCTACACACATGTATAAGAAGAAACTATAATTAAATAGTCAACTTGCAGGTACAACCATGTGTAAATCTCTTAGGGTGAGTGTTGGCTCTGAAAAGAGCCGGGTTAGGTCTCGACGTTTGGAACAGTATACATGTACTCTGCTGGTCTTCAGGAGTATACTGTTCATAACGGAGTTTCTTCTTATTTCTTCACACCATGCAAAGCTTCAAACAATACTTAAATAAATAGCTATTATTAACCTAGCACACCAAACAGATTTTTTTACAAAGTTTTTGAAAGAATTGTAACCTTAAATTTTTATATTGTCAATGTGTCTATAATTGTAATTTTTTGAGTTTTTTAACTAAAGGGCATTTATAAATGGGAATCAAAGAGTAGTTAAAAAACCTTGCAGGGTCGTGGCTATGGGATAAAGGCCCTTGCACTCTATTTGACCTCCATGTATTACATTGTAACAACCTTGTCATTATTTAGGGAATAACAGTGCGAGCACCTGGTCTTCACTGCGTGGTAATGACCGGGTTGGTGGCTGGCGCTGTTAACAGACCGAGCCGGAGGCGAGGTTCGTTAACAGTGCCAGCCACCAACCAAGGTCATTACCACGCAGTGAAGACCGGGTACGAACACTGTTATTCCCATTTATAAATACCTTTTTCAGCGAAATAAACGGCTAAAATTGTCCAAATGTTCAGGGGCCATATTTGAGTTTTTGATGGTTCCCATCTCTTTCGTGCGTTAATCACATTACAGTAATCTTTGAGACCAGTGACTCTTTTAATTAATGATCTGTTCAGCGCCTTCACTGGGGTCAAAGGAGGCAAATGATTGGACGATAGCTGTTCCTTGTGCATTAAATCGCGCGCATGAGCTCGGCGTCAGTTTATACGCGCGCACATGTTACACGCGCGTACTCAAAATTGATACATTTTCAGCGCGCGTACGCGTAAGTGCGCAAAGTTGCAATGAAACTAACAGGGATATAAATAAGCGTGCGATACAGTGCAACGCGCAAGGTTTACACAATGTATGCTGATTTAGTGGCCACTTATTCGCTATTTTCCAAAGCCGGTCTTTATACCACCGTTAACACTCTCACATGTGACCGGGATTTGACCAATCAGAGACTTGAATCCGTCAAAGGTATTTATTAATTTAGAATAAAAGTTGTTCAGTCTTTTAGTTATTTTTAGTTGGTATTGTTTTAGTGCTATGTACAAGCCCCAAGAGAGATTTTTATAATTGCCAGTAAAATAAAACAAATCAACTGTTTTCCCAATAATATTGAAGTTTTTGGAATAAAAAGAATGTTAAAAGTTTGTTTTATAATGTTGAACATTGTGCCCTTGTGACTTTATAAAAATCTTAAGACTAAATTTTTATGATTTTGAACCAACTTTGAACATGAAGGAAGGAAGGGAATTTGAACAACAACACAACAGACATGCATCCATTGTTAAAAACAAAACAAAACTATGTCACTGGTTCAAGATGAATGAAAACAATGAAAAACCTTAGATGGTCATAAACTCCATATTATTGCAGTGACGTACTGACTTGAAACTTAATCCAATATTGCTCTAACATGTAGATTTATATGAAAAGATAAAACTCACAGAATAATAATAATCATATAATAAGTGCTTGAGGGCGTTTCAAAGTGCTTCCAACATTATTACCCCTGGTCCTTAAACCATCTCAGCTCCCTGGTGGGGAGTATGCAGCCTGTGCAACATGAATATGCGCTACACGGCTAAATAAATCACAAGCACTAATCACTGGTACCAGTTGAATGAGCAAAAACAATGAAATTAATGGTCATAACCTCTTATTGCAACGATGTACTGGCTTGAAACTTGCTCCAATATTGCCCTAGGGGTTGGTAAAGTCATGTGCGTCACGGCGAGGGAACCAATACAATAATTATTCTACTCTTTTTCTAATTAAATTTTCTGACAACTACACTCAAGAACTCTTTTCAATTTTTGATAGGTCAGCCATTTAGAATTGTTGCTAATTACCCTGGAAAACATCCCCCCCCCCCAAAAAAAACCCAAAAAACAAGTGCGTTAGATCTCCCAAACCGACTCACTAGCTAGCTGCCAATTTCTGTGAGGCTTTTCTCCTCGTTCAAAGCCAAATAGTTCCAACTTTAATTTTACAGACCTATTTGAACGAAAATGGTTAGTTGTGATATTTGCTGAATTTCATTAGAAATGATTACAATCAATAAGGAATTCAAATCATATGACTAAAAAAAAAACAATCGCTTCGAATACCCTCATCATGCACTTTTTAGAAAGTTTCGCGAAAAGCTCTGTTACATAATCACTCGTGCTACGTCATAGTTGGGAGCTCCAATTTGTATAGCCGCTTTGTTGCGGCGTGGAGGTATAACAAAGAAAACTCCCAAGCTTGCTGTCAAAGCAATGTCCCTTTGACAAATGCCGTCAACGGTAGAAGTGTTTTTCAAAACCTTTAGGTTGGGAACTGATTTTTTAATTAAGTGTATATAGTGTACAAATACAAAAATAACATTTGAATGGTAAATCAACAAGATTAAATAGCATTCCAGTATTACTGTTAAGAAACAAATTCACTTAAAAATAGCTGTTTAAAGCCTAAAATTATCAAATCTCCTCAAAAGATAAAGTGCACCAGGTTGCGATACGTTGTTGTAATTACACAAACAATTGCTTTAAAGCCATTATACACTTTCGGAACAGAAAAAAAAAAAAAAAAATCACAGATTTATAAATTACTTACACATGTACAATGTACAGGGTTTACAGAAGGTAATGGTAAAAAGACTTCTCTTGAAATATTATTCCATGAAACGCTTTACTTTTTGAGAAAACATTAAAATAATTACAAATTCTCGCCATAGAGAATTACAGATTATAGTAAACACATGTCAGACACCGCGAAACTTGCAGAAACAGGGGTGGGTTTTTGCGATGACCGATTGACCCTAAATTTTCACAGGTTTGTTATTTTATATAGAAGTTGTGATACACAAAGTGTGGGCCTTGGACATTATACTGTTTACCGAAAGTGTCCAATGGCTTTCATGCTGCTATTCAAAATATTTTTTTTTTAAATTCAAAATTATGTGGTTGGGGTCTGATTTGTTTATCGAGGACTAAAAAAAGTGCAGAACCATCAACATTACAATTAAATGACAAACAACCAATGATAAACCAGTTAAAGGCTGTGGACACTATTGGTAATTGTCAAAGACTAGCTTTCACAGTTGGTGTAACTCAACATGTATGCATAAAATAATGAACCTGTGAAAATTTGAGCTCAATCGGTCATCGAACTTGTGAGATACATGTATGAATGAAAGAAAAAACACCCTTGTCACACGAGGGTGTGTGCGTTTAGATGGTTGATTTCGAGACCTCAAGTATTAAATCTGAGGTCTCAAAATCAAATTCGTGGAAAATTACTTCTTTCTCGAAAACTATGGCACTTCAGAGGGTGCCGTTTCTCACAATGTTTTATACCATCAACCTCTCCCTATTACTGTCGCCAAAAAAGGTTTTATGCTAATAATTATTTTGAGTAATTCTTTTAGGGTATTTTGACCGGGGGGGGGGGCCTTCAATCAAATACATATAGAATCATGCTCAGTTTTGTTTAATATTATTTACGTTTTATTGAAATATGAATCTCATCATCAGACACACAGAATGTCAATTTGCATCTCCTCATTGTATTTTGATGAACAAGTTTTGTCCCCTTTCTTCAGATAACCGTTTCATGCACAATCAATCAACACCACAAAATACAAGTTAATATACACAGGAAAATATAAGAAATCTTTCATATAAAAAGATTGAATGTACCAACATTAGGTTCTACTAATAGAACACCACTGAAAAAGGGCTTGTTCTTACACTGTATCAAAAGATGTTATTGCAAAAGTGGATTTTCAGCGTAATCTTTAAACAATGACCTCATATTACAATTGATGTACATGTATTGTTACTGTCCGCATGGGTGTTTGAGGTAGTACTTCAAGGATATGAAAAGCATTCAACATGTTTTGCTTTTCCCGAAAAAAGGGAAAAATGGCTTAAAGCAAGTTTAGATATAATTAATTTATTGCTTCTCCAGACAACAATATCATCTAACACAAATACATAATTGGATGGGGGCATATTCAAACAAGTTGTAGTTAAAACTATTTAGTTGCCTCTACTTTAAACTGTTGATGACCAAGCCTGTTGAATGCGAATAAGTCATATTCACCTACATTTATTCCATACTGCACTTCAAATACACATGACACAAAACCATACTTGGGATACCAGCTAGAGGCTTGATCATTAAAACAAAGACAAACTTGGGATACCAGCTACAGAGGGTTTATTAGCGCACAAAGACAAACTTGGGTTACCAGCTAAAGGCTTCAATAGCGCACAAAGACAAACTTGGGATACCAGCTAGGGGTTCATTAGCGCACAAAGACAAACTTGGGATACCAGCTAGAGAGGCCTCAATAGTGCACAAAGACAAACTTGGGATACCAGCTAGAGGCTTCATTAGCGCACAAAAATCAACTTGGGGTACCAGCTAGAGAGGGTTCATTAGCGCACAAAGACAAACTTGGGATACCACCTAGAGTGGGTTCTTTAAAACAAAAACAAACTTTGGTTACCAGCTAAATGCTTCATAAGCGCACAAAGACAAACTTGGGATACCAGCTAGAGAGGGTTCATTTAGCGCACAAAAACAATACCAGCTAGAGAGGGTTCTTTAAAACAAAAACAAACTGCGGTTACCAGCTAAAGGCTTCATTAGCGCACAAATACAAACTTGGGATACCAGCTAGAGAGGCCTCACCGGTGCACAAAGACAAACTTGGGATACCAGCTAGAGAGGCTTCATTAAAACAACAGCCAACTTGGGTTACCAGCTAAAGGCTTCAATAGTGTGTACGCTTCACATCTAAAAACGTGCAAGTGTGTACATGTACATGTATCTGTCAATGTTTATTGACTTAATAATAAACCGGACACTGACAAATCTAAAGTCAAGACTTTCGCTCTGATCGAGATCTTGATAAACAACCATTAAAAAACAACACTTTAACCAGCCAATAAAGGATGATCTCAATATTTCAACTATTACCTTTTAATGGCCAAATAGACATACCGGTGAATAACCATTTTACTCTCAAAATTAGCATTTAGTAATATAACTCGAGTCAAAAATGCACCCGGCTGCGCGCCTTTTTCAGCCGAGAGCCAAAAACGGCTTATCCATATAATGACCCCTTGACGCCAGTGACGTTTTTCCCCTAGTTGGATTTGAACACAGTTCTCCAGCTTTGGCAAACTGAGGGCGCTATTTTCCACATCAAATAGCCGCCACTGACGTCACGATTCCTTTGTCGCGCGGGTTTGTTTGACCCCACCTTTTTCAGAAATTTGGCTTGGAGCGTTCTGGAGAAAAACCCATTTTTACCATGTTTTAACCCGAGGTAAGAGACTCATTATATTTTATGTTTCCTATGGACTCCAGCTATTAGAAAACTGTTATATCTATACATTTGAGATCATCCTTTATTGGCTGTTTAAACGTTTGAGATCAATGAAAGTTTGAGAATATCCACTGATCCAAAACCATTGCACCTTTGACAGGTTCGTTGCAAACTTGACATGCATTTGGTGGACTTCAGTTACAATATTGTTTCCTTCCTAGCACGAATGAATCAAGAGGATTGATATGTACATGAACCAAATACTGTAAAAGTCATTCAATACTGATCTAATAAACTAGTGGTCTCTAAACAATCACATGGACACAAACTCTGCTTTAAAGACAGTGGACACTATGGCAATTGTCAAAGACCAGTCTTCTCACTTGGTGTATCTCAACATATGCATAAAATAACAAACCTGTGAAAATTTGAGCTTGAGTGGTCGTCGGAGATGCGAGATAACTATGAAAGGAAAAAACACCCTTGTCACACCAAGTTGTGTGCGTTCAGATGCTTGATTTCGGGACCTCAAATTCTAAACTTGAGGTCTCGAAATCATATTCGTGGAAAATCTTTTCTTTCTCGAAAAATACGTCACTTCAGAGGGAGCTGTTTCTCACAATGTTTTATACTATCAACCTCTCCCCATTACTCGTTACCAAATGAGGTTTTATGCTGATAATCATTTTGAGTAATTACCAATAGTGTCCACTGCCTTTAACTTCTACTGAAATAATGTAATGCTATCTAGACATTTACAATTAAAATTTACTAGTACTATTAATTCAAACGATACATGGCAAAATACAAATAAATGTATTCGATGAAGATAAAAATAATTATGTGATTAAAGTATCATACCTGGAAGCTTTCCGTTGAGAAGTGAACATTCTTTTAATTTAAATTATAAATGACAATCAAAATTCAAAATTCATGGTTCAAGCAGTTATGAGTTACAGGTATAATAGAAGTCTCCGGGCAATGACACTCTACTATTGACCGTTAGTCAATGTCACTGTTTCGTTGAACACTGGCACTGTGCAGCTGAGCAATGATGCTGTGTAATTTAGCAATGACACTGTGTGTTTACTGAAGTGAAAATGTTTCTTTTCATACAATATTTGTATTTGTAGCAAGTTTTTCAAAAGGGTCAAAGCACATGAATGAGAGTGCACTATTTCCCATAAACATTTTAAAACTTGGAGGATGTGTTGATGACCTCAAAAATATGTATATATGAACTAAAAGTCTACTACATTAAATTTACATGTAGTCCTCCAATATCAAATGTAAAAAACCTCACAGCACCTTCAAACTCTTTGTACTTAAAAAGACTCATTTTAAGGGAAACTGTCAAAGTGCACCTGGAAATTATTAGACAGAATAAACAAACCCTAATTCTACTTAAAATGAAATAGTAGGCCGTCTATGATGCAGACAGTGCATACAAAATCCCAATGGCAAATCAATATGACTTTGTAGAAATGCTCACTTATATCCTGACATATGAGACGAGCGAGAAAGAAGAGCTGGATCATGGGGTAATGGTGCTCCAACACTACTAGATGGTTGACTGCTTAATACTGCATTCCCAATACCATGCTGTCAAAACAAACACCAAAACAACATTTTAGATCCAAATTAATTAAAAACAGGCACTGCAATAAAAAAAAACATCTTCTGATAGTGATAGCGCCCTCGTTTTTGAATTGAATTGAATTGAATTATAACACACCTTTTTCTGTAATTTGGTTGGCTGAAACACAGTCACGTGGGATGAACTAATACAGGTTAGTGATCGCGCGCTCGTGTTTTGCGGGAACTAGTTCGCTCTAGTTCCCGAGCGGGCACTAGTCTTTGAAAATAGTGCCCGGTTACAGCGCCCACTCTTGGCTTCAACTGTGAACAGCAAGTACAAAACTTCCATTCTTTTCCAGATTTCTGTTCTTATTTCACATTTTGTGAATGACCACAAGAGGCACCTATTTTCAGGGTAATAGACGTACAATAGTTACCTCATTGCCAGTCAACATGTGTTTTCTATGCTAAACCAATGAACAAACAGGTTACTTCCAGAAGCTGTGCTATCAGAAAGTTGGTCCAAATTGAACCCAAACTATAATGTTTAACCATACATTGATAGCCTTTATGAGGTATGGTGGACACTATATATGAGAGTGCACTGTTTGATTTGAGTGTACATGTATACAGACAAATTAACCCAAACCAACTAGTGCAGCAGTGATGCGTGCACCATAACTCAAACAGGCTTATGGGACATCATTCATTGTGGTTTTGAAGATGCCAGCCTGCAATATGATATCAGGTCATACACCATGCTGATAACTGGTTACATAGACATAGGAGAATAATCATAAGATAACAATAGTAATAGCTAATGGGGATTCAGAACAATCACATAACAATAGTACAACACCCCTATTGTTCACAACTTGAGAATAAAGGGCCAGTCACACTGCAGCAATAATGAAAACGATGACGCTCATGACGCAAAGGGAATGCATTCTATTGGTTGAATTGCTCCATGCAGAATCTGACACGCTAATTCAACCAATACAATGCGTTCTCTTTGCGTCATGATCGCTATTGTTTTCGTTATCACTGAAGTGTGACTTGGCATTAATACATTTTATCCATGAAGGATCAAATGCTTGGGCTGTGGCATTTAGTCACAAAACCTGAAAGGAGAGTTGTGTTTGTTTTTGGAGGAAGTCTAATATCACCATGCAGTGCATTATTACATACCTGTGCATAAAAAGCCATATCCGGATGAGTACGAGTTGGTGGTGGTGGTGTTTGATACAGTGCTCCAGCACCCAATCCGGCAGCTCTCTCATGCATGTGTTGCTGATACTGCTGTCTAGCTAGCTGATCTGCCTCCTGCATATACTGTGGATAGAAAGGGCGACTAGGCCTCTGCATCTGCATCTGCATTCTAAATGCAGACTGCCTTGAGTAGGGATCATGAGGAGTGAATGCAGAGCTGGATTGATTGGAAGTCATTTGCCTACTTGGTAACATCAATCGAGAGGCTGCTGGATAACCATAAGAAGCAGCAGCTGCTTGGCTTGCATGCATACGTAGATGATCAGTGTACAAGGAGGAGGTATGGCCTTGATTGAAACCGGCTGGTAGATAACCTTTATTCAGTTCTGTCATACTCTGAGCTTGGTTCGCTCTTTCAAGATCCATGTATTCTTTCATGTTTCTTGGCTCATTTGAAAGCATGGATAGAGAGTTAGTCCTGGAAGGTAACATTGTATCTGCAGTTCTAGGCTTGCCCAAGTAAGCTCCAACATTATCATACCCGGTCTGATTGACTGGTACAGACTGCACAGAGGATGTATGAGGGTACAATGGAGAAGATGCTACTTTTTGTTGCTTAGCAACCTCCCGCAATGATTTATCTGGCTGTCTTGCTATGGATTGTGAAGGATTAGTTGTCGCCACATTTATTGGATTATGATATAACTTCACATTACCTGGCTGAGACTGGGTATTAGCTGTAGTCATATATGTTTTGACACAATTTGTTTGAGATGGCAAATTCTGTTTACTATATGCAAATGAGTGAGAAGACCCATAGTCAGTCTGCTGTTTGAGTGGCTGACTCTGACCATGGGAACCATGGGACCCATGGTACCCAACATTATCATGGGGGACAAGTTTAGGTTGCATCGGATGTTTAGAAGTAAACTGTTGCTCCTGACTGGCCATATTATCCCTACTTTTGTTTTCCATATACATTGGAGAAGTACTTGGTAATTTAGGATGGTTGGTGATGTCTCCTGAATGTTGGTATCCTGATGCATGTGACTGTTTATGAAGAAGAGACTCCAGTATATTGCCACTTAATGAGGAGTGTAACGGTTGATTAGGAGCTGATGGTGCTAGCTTCATTTGATGGGAATATAGCGGATTAGATTTAGGTAGTGTATGAGGACTTGACTGATGTGTCTTATCATAAGTAGCGGAGGTCATTTTATCTTCGCTGCCCAATGGATGCCAAAGCTTCTGAGATGGATCATGGCACATAGGTTCTGCTGCATTGTTAGGCTTGTATTCTGCAATAACACTCGACTGTTGAAAGGCATTGCTTCTTATATTGGCAACTTGTTCATGATGAGTAGCTTGCATTGTGTAGTTTGAGGAAGGCAATAAAGGTTGTACTGCTGGAACACGTATTGAAGGCTCATGTTTGACATGTCTGTCTGGCAACACTGTGAGTGGTGCAGGCAGCTCAGGTGCACTCATGGGCTGGCTTCTCTTAGACTTAATACTACTTCCTGAGTAACTGAATTGCTTGGAATGCTTATCATCTGAATCTTGATTAAGACTGGAAGGTCCATACAGATTTCCCTGAGGTAGAACATGATTCAAACCACTGTTTACTGAAACAGTGTTTTGCTGATGAAAAGACATATCACTATGTTTTGGAGTCTCATTCATAGCTGGCGTCAGTGGGTTTAAAACATCTGGACGATTTAAACTTAAATCTATCATTGGTTGTACACCCTGAGCCATTGGTTGAGTTCGTTGATATTGATCACGTGATGGAGGTGTCAATAGTTGTTTAGTTTTTACAGACTGAGTATCAGGTACATAGGGACTGACATTCTGAATGGGTTTGACACGATTGACCTTAGAAATGGCACTCGGTCCTTGTGATTGTGTGTTCAAGTACTGTCCAGGTGTCTCTTTCCTTTCTACTTCAGTTGCACTACTGCCTGAACCCTGTGTGTGACTATCTACTGGTTCTTGTGTCCTAGATGAAGGTGTTAGATCTTTCTTTGTGTCTTCAGTGTCCACTGGTTGCAATACATCCTGTGTTGGGACTCCAGGAGCGAATGCTATAACACCCACTGGTTTGCAAGCCCATATATCTCTGTGTTGACCTAGTCTTGAAGTAGACAGTTGGTTAGGTGTGGCACTCTCTCCATCTGAAGTGTGTTCATCCATGTCATTATCACTATTACCATCCTCTGATTTGGATGAACATGCCTCATATGCTTTGTTGTCATTACTATCAAATGAATGATGATCAGAGATACTAAGAGGAGATGAAGTCTTCGAGTCAATGTCTGGATGGTCAGATGCTTCTTCTTTGGGTTCATCTTTAAGTATTTCCTCTTGGTCATCACTACTCTTTATCTCCTTAGTGTCAGGCTGCAAACCCTCCTCTTCATCACTCATCATTTCTGAACTATTGTTACTTTCTAAGATACTGGATTCACTTCCGCTTAGTCCCCTCAGTCTAGCGTACACCCTATCCTCTAGTTCTTCTAATCTTGTGTTTGCATTTCTTGCTGATTGTCGTTGTGGTGGGCGATGATATTGCTCTAATGTTGGAGTTTCATCCTCACTGTCTTCATCTTCATTGTCAACTTCTTGTTTCAGAAATACCTGCTCCAGGTTGTACTCCAAACAAGATTTCAGATTCTCAGCCATCAGAGTGTATTCTAGATCAAGAAATATATCAATCAATTAATATACTAACCTGTCAAACTTGTCATCATAATTAGCTTAAACTTTGTTATGTATTGTATTTTGTAATAAAGTGAATGTTCAGTAAAAGAGGCTAAAACAGGTACCAGGCATGCAACTGCCCGTTGAAAAAAAAGAGGAAAATCTTAAAAGGCACAACCCAGGTGAGGTTCGAGGCAGCCGGAAAGCCACGGGACACGAGACCCACAATGGTACCCTAGAAAATGTTGAGGTTTATTATGCTCTAAGGTGCATTGTTAGCATATACTAGGCTTATTTTACATTACTGTAGTTGTTTCCAGGCATATATTAGGCGTCTTTTTTTTTTTTTTCACTTATAATTTGTTTTATTTACGCGGAATTCCGTGGAAACAAGGAAGAGTTGCATGCCTGAGGTACATGTACATATTGTGTTGCCAATACTTCCAACTTGCAGGGGACCCAAAATTGTGGCTGATTGTCCATCAGGCGAGTGAAAAAAATTGTAAGAGAAAACCATGTCAGTTTTTTATTGCATGTAATTCAACACTTGTTGAATTGCACGCACAGACACAGCAGACATTACAATGACACGAGTCAGCAATAGTTACTCTAGTGTCTTCATGTTGCATGAAGACAACATTTTAAGACCAGGGTGAAAGCTTTACTTGTCAGACCTTAAATTATGAGATTATGAGGTATAGTTATACATGATACTCTACATGATACATAATGCAGGAGAATAATTACCGTTTCCAGGGCCATTATATTCCAAGCAGTTTGTAAACAGCTGGTTCATATCTCGTTCAAACTGTCACAAAAATAAAACAATATGCAGAATGCAGATATGAGGATGATGTACTGTAGATCAGTTTCAATACAGTTTGATGTAATATTATTTACAGCTAGGAGAGTAAATATCAAATATTGTACAATGGACGCAATCCAATGTTCCCATGACTTCAATTTATTTAAACCTAACCTTAACCCTAACCCTAACCCAAACAAAGGTTATTTTTGAACTGCTTTTAAATTCAGGAAACACATCAAAAAAATTGTTTACCAGCACGCAAATTGCTTTATAGCAGAACAAATAGCAAAAGGGTATTTCATAAATGTTAAGGAAGATTTGACAGCAAGTGTGTGCTCTGAATGGATTACATGTTTATTACTTAACTCATTGACTCAAAAGAACTTTTGGTACGTGTAGGTTAGTGTGCCTTTTCCTTTGGTAAGCAGAGACTAAGACTTATGGAAACTCTGTAAGCAGAAAGTTGTGATATACATTGGGTGCTTCAAGCCGTGGTAATCTGAGGACAACTATTTTAGTCAATGTATTATTGACTACATGTCGCTGCTAATTTAGCACAAGGTTAGTTTTAATTGTCTTTAAGTGCAGCCCCTTCTCATCACTAGCAGTATTACAATTACCACATTGTAAGGTAATATACATGCAGCCAGCAAACAAGCAAAGCAAACTTTGAGTAACTATACTTGACTCAATATTTCAATCTTTTCAGGATAACAGGTACCAAGACTTTGTTACATCTTTGGTTCATATATTCTCTATACACTTTCTTTCCAATTACGCGCAAACCTTTTACCTATTTGCATAAAATATTTGACTATGCTTGTGCCTGTGATATTTATTCACATGACTCGGGGGAAAGTACTGAGTATACAGTGCTTACACACTTCGATGTATGGGTAAAAACCTAAAATTTATGTTCTTTATCCCTAAAGCAAATTTAACTTCTCTTATTATCGTTGCGCGGTACCCGCTGCCAAAACATTGGATTCAACTACCTCGAGCTACCGGGCAATCTCGGTAGTCTAGTTGGTAAGACACTGCTCTAGAATTACAAGGGTCATGGGTTTGAATCTCACCCGAGTAATATGCTTGTGATATTTTTTCACAGGGCTTGGGAAAGTAATAGGTATACAGTGCTAACACACATCTATCATGACTATTCTTGAACAAACCTCCTCTTTTGTCTTGTAGTCTTTCTTGTTGAGTTTCTTCTGAATGAGAGTTAGACACATTGGTTTGATGATGATCTGATAATAAGCAGGAGCATATGCCTCATCGACTGGATCACTGAAGGGCCAGGAATCCTCATGACCGTTGACTGCATCAAACACTAAAAACATCATCAAGAAATGTTAGTAACCTTCATATGTGACCCGTTACGTGAAAATGAGTCAGATGTCGCCCAATGCATTATTAAGTAATGGACAGTTTAATGTGGGAAAAAAAATAAAAAAATAAATCACGCTAAGACATATACCAAATTACTGCTGTTGGTGTGTTCTTTCCAGCCATGCATATAACTCAATCCTTGAAATTGTCAACATCTGACTCATTTTCACGTAGCGAGTCACATATTGTTACACTCTACCCACTAAGCCCACTTGGTAATATAAATATAAATGTAGTAGGTTATAAAACAGTTGAATGCCATGTGGCTGCTGTATGCGCCGTAGCACCTTGTAAACCCTTATAAGGTGCTAAATAATTGGGTTTGGAATTCATCACTTCAAGAACCGATCTTTCTGAAAGTTTGTATATATACTCAGCACCTGAGTACCTTGTTTGGTAGATACGCGCGCTATATAGACTTAGAAACATGTATTATTCTTATTATTGTTATGTCCAAGATCACCGATGGTACATTTGACATGGTATTTTGGTTGATAACCTAATTCTGGTAAGCAGGATTTTGTTCTCCTTAGCTACCTTCTGTACAAGCAACTTTATGAAATTGGGCACATGTGTGTTACTTAAAGAAACACGTTGCATTGGATCGAACGAGTTGGTCTTTGAAAAGCATTTGAAACCGTTGCCATGAAATGCATATGGAGAGATAGATATTTTAAAAGTAGATTATAATGATTCACACAACTAACACGATCGGCCATTTTATAGAGTCTCCACAAAATGGCCGACCGTGGAATTTCGAGGCATGCTTGTGTAGATCATTATATTCTACTTTTAAATTATCTATCTAACCATTTGCATTTCATAACAAACGGTTTCATTGCTTTTCAAAGACCAACTCGACCGATCCGAGGCAACGTGTTCCTTTAAACTTCCTGACCAAAAGTTGCACAGCGGAAATTAACCCTTAAGAAATTTTCATACAAAATGGAATAAATATGTTTTGCTGTTTTCAGATTCAGCAGTGAATGCATGCATGGTGTGCACATCAAGATCAAAGCTGCTTAAAATGCACTGGGTTGCAGCTTAGCAGAAATTGATAAAGTAGTCTGGTTTGTCCATCCAGTTCACAAAACAACAGTTATTATAGATTGACCAGATACAAAAAACAAGTGACAAATTACAGCAGCTAAACACAAGTTGTCCTTACCTTGCTGTAGTTTCACATCAATACTGTCAGACATTTTCTTTGTCTTCTTGGCTTTTCCTTTACACTTCTTAGTCTGTGGTTTATCAGGACAACTCGCTAGAAACATAAACGGAAATTAAAAACTTACAATGATGTGTAGAACAAAGGACACCTTAAAGGCACTGGACACTGGGTACAGTGGCAAAATCACACAGAAAACTTTTACTAAAGCTTTTTAAATAAAAATTCTGACCAACAATCCGCACGCTGTGATTGGCGTTTGACGGCTGTTGGAAATTCAATATTCACGATCTTCTTGACTTGACTTCAATGCAGTACATATTCAGGAACAGAGTAAAGAATTGCTGCACGTTGTGCATTACGCCTGCAGATTGTGCACAATGCACTGTCTTGGAGGAATTCTAATAACATGGACAACTTTTGTCGACAGAGGGCGTTGCGGGGCAAAGTTCATTGAATTATTCATCAATGACCGATTGTTGATTCACTGTAAAGATTTTGTTGCAAACTGAGTTCAAAACATGTCCAAAACAACTGATCCTCAAACCACAAATTCATTAAAACGGTTGTTGATGGAAAAGGGATAATTTAGGGCATAAATTGAGAGATAAAAATCAACCAAAAATGCAATTCTAAGGACTTGACTCCCCCCCTCCCCCCTTTTTTTTTTTACGTTTCTTAGTTATGTATATCAATACATGCGGCTAGTAAAAGAAAACAGCGGGCTAACGTGAATTCCGGTTAACTCGCCCGGCGGCCAATTGAACAAATAAGTCAAGGGAAACCCCTAAATGTATGTCCTTTTATTTTCAATACTTTGTTCAAACCCAAAAATCATTTTAAAATTTACCCAGTCAATTTCCCCTGTGGTTTATATTGATATCTGAAACAAAAATCCCCTTGAGGTGATCCCCTGGCTGCCGCTTCCCAGGTTGTATCGTTATTTACATGTCAGCTAAGGGTTGTATGGCTTCTGACTGGCACCCGGAACAAAGATATTGACAAAATAGGGAGACCGCCAACATAGGGCTTCAAAGCTCAGTTGGAAGAGCACCGGCACGTTAATCCAGAGGTCTATGGTTCAAATCCTACCTTGGTCAGTTCTTTGTTCAACCCCAATTATGTTTAATACAATACAGTGTGTAACTGTAGATACCTACCTGAGTTTGTAGACTGTTCTTGAAGTTTGTTGCGCAGTTTCATCTTTTCTCGTTTATCTTCTTCAGCTTGTAGCCTCATGGAAGTTTGTTCTGCCTCTTCAATGGACTTCATTCTCTCCTGTAAAAAATAAGCAAAGAACACTTAATCATCTAGTGTAGTAGTTGGCCAATCCATTAGCACAACAACCTCAATATGCTCTTAAAGACACTGGACACCTTTGGTAATTGTCAAAGATCAGTCTTCTCACTTGGTGTATCTCAACATATGCACAAAATAACAAACCTGTACAAATTTGAACTCAATTAGTGGTCGAACTTGCGAATTGATATTACTCAAAATAATTATTAGCATAAAACCTTACTTGGTAACAAGTAATGGGGAGAGGTTGGTAGTATAAAACATTGTGAGGAACGGCTCCCTCTGAAGTGGAGTAGTTTTCGAGAAAGAAGTAATTTTCCACGAATTTGATTTCGAGACCTCAAGTTTAGAATTTGTGGTCCCGAAATCAAGCATCTGAAAGCACACAACTTCGTGTGACAAGGGTGTTTTTTTTCTTTCATAGTTATCTCGCAACTCTGACGACCAATCAAGCTAAAATTTTCACAGGTTTTTAATGTTATGCATATGTTGAGATACACCAAGTGAGAAGACTGGTCTTTGACAATTACCAATAGTGTCCACTGGCTTTAAACACCCTTGTCACACGAAGTTGTGTGCTTTCAGATGCTTAATTTCGAGACTTCAATATCAAATTCTGAGGTCTCGAAATGAAGTTCAAATATTTTAGTGGAAAATTACTTCTTTCTCAAAAACTATGTTACTTCAGAGTGAGCCGCTTCTCACAATGTTTGATACTATCAGCTCTTTATTGATTGTTAACAGTGATTACCAACAGTGTCCACTGCCTTTAACAGGACATGCATTGTGACGTTTTTTATTCTCGTTCTCGAAACCTGTGTGACCTGGCCTTAACAGCTGTCCAAATCAGTTTGTACAAATTTCTCCAATCTGTTCCTAAGGACATGAGTAACATAATATGAGTGTTATAGATTACATGGGGGGAGTGTAATTAGTTTGAGAAACCAAAGAATAGATGACTTACATCTTCTTCTCGTTTGAGCTGCATGATGACAACACGTGAAGATGCTCTGCGTGGTTCCAACTCTTGAAGTTTCTTTCGAAGAGCTTTCTCCTGCATCAAACAATAAATCAATATAATCCTTGCATTAAGGGAGCAATGTATGAACAATAAACAACCACAATATAAATGCGTGTGAATGTGCCTTTTTTCTCAGCAATTTTTTCAAAATGAGGTTTGGATGAATCAGCAACAATAATAACATACGATTCAGCACAGGATGTTTCACACAAAAAAAAGTTATACATGTTATACAGTGAACTTTCAATGTGCGTTTCACCCAATTTTAATATTTATTTTCGTCACATAAATATCTAGGATTATAATTTCTTGAGAATGTCGTGTGCAATGCAAGCTTGGTTTCTCAGTCCATGAACATAATTTGCATTGCAAGGCATCACATTCATTTCAAAAACTGTCAACCACTGTAATGATCCAACATGCATATGACCAGGGCTGTAGCTAGAACAATTTTAGTGAGTGGCAATAAAAAATAAAAATTGAAGTCCAACGACAACAAGCGTCTCAACCAAATTATTCATGTTTAATTATGGGGCCATTATTCATGCTGCAGTGCATGATTCGGGCACGATGCCAGGCTTCCAAACTGTTCAAGTTTTGGGGCCATGCAATAATAAGTTGAATGGCCTTTTGACTTGGTTCTTTCTCTGTGACATTTTTTCGCTGGGCAGCACAATGTATTTTGCTCAGAGTGCTGGGAAAAATTGTGAGTCCTGGCCTGCCCAGCACCGCCCACCGTGGCCACAACTCTGCATATGACACCAAGACTAATGATCCTTTCTACTTTGGCCCAAACAATAACCACATCTAAAAGACCTAAAATGCAATGCATTATTGTTCAGATTCAGATACACTATTCAAAGTCAACACTATTTACCTTGGCTGCAAACAAGCTTTGTATTTCAGGCAGGAAGTCATTGGCAAGAGTCTTGTATAATTCCTTCTCACATTTGAGTTTACTTTTCTTGAAGAAGTCTGTAAGTTGTTGCCAATCCTCTTGAGAATGACAGACTAAATGCCATCGTGGAGACTCCAACTCATCTTCACTATCGCTATCAGTTGACTCTATGGTACTCAATACAGACGATATATCATCTTCACTACTCATCGGTTTCACTTCTTCTTGAGTACTGACACTCACTGGAAGCTTCTTTTGTTTTCGTTCTTTCTTTGCATTTGCTTGCTGTCCATCCTCTGACTTATTGTTGTTGCTCTTGCCTTTAGTGTGGGTTCCCTTACGCTGGTCAGTTTTACTTGCAGACTGGGAATCCTTTTTGTTTGATTTTTGCTGGTTTAACGTCGCCTTGATGTCTTTATGTGATGTTTTGCTCTTTGCGACTTTCTTTAATGGTTGGTCTTCATCGTCACTTTTATCACTCTCACTAATGATTGCTTTGGATTTAATCACTTTACGCTTCCTTGTTTTGGAGGCACTGTTTTGCAGGCTTTTGTCTTTGCTGTCTTTATTCCCTGACTTAGTAGATGTGGAACTAGCTTCTTTTACGGTCTTATTCTTGCTCTTAATAACACCCTTCCCGTTTGATTTACCATCTTCCAGGCACCTTTTCTTTGATTGCGTCTTTTGTTTGGGAATATTAACACTACTTTCCTTTTTCTTTCTACTGACTGCCTTTTGGGGGGATTCTTTTCTCCTAGTTTCATTGCTGGATTTATCATTTGTTTTGGATTTACCCTGACGAACCCCTGTATCAACTTGTTTCTTACTTTTAGTAACTTTTGACAGTTTGTTAGTGGTTCTTGATTTAACGGGACTAGAAGCAGTCCTTTTGACTGGCTCTTTCTTGAGACCCTTCTTCTTGTTATTGGATTGAGTGTCAAGCTGTTGTTTGTTGTTGATTGACTCACTGTTGCTCTCTTCATCACTGTCAAGTCACAAGAAAAACAAGAAGATTGTAAGTGCATTTGTACAAACGGTACAACAAAAACTTGTACGCTCGCACCTGCCACAACAACCCTGCTGAGAAGTCGTCTTTGTTTGATCGGCCATGCTCTTCGGAGACCTGATGTGCCTCTCGCTACCTTCTTAAATCCACAAAACTAGCCATCTGAACCCTTTTGACAGGGTGGAAGCCTCCGCTGCACCTACACATCACAGCTAATTGGCCTACAACACTATCAGCCTACAACACGATCAAGCTGTTCTTTGTACTTTTTATGATAATGATTGTAGAAAGCTTCAAACCGTGTAAGTTTACTGTAAATCTGTGGACATTTTGAAACAGTACCCGAAACCTTAAAAAGAATCCTACTGCTATTTGTACATTTGACAAGTCATTTCTAGACTTTACCTTGTTTTAGATACTTTCTTCTTCTTCTTCTTGCCCTTGCATTTCTTTCCTCGTTCTTTCTGCTTCTGTTTCTTGCGCATGTCTTTCATTTTCTTCACGGCCCTTAAACGTTCCCTTCTCCTTTTTCGTTTTTCTTTTAGCCTTTAAAAAAATAATAATAATAGTGTACTAGTTTTTCAAGTAAAGTTTACCGTTTGTTGTTGAACAATAACTTTTATCTTCCAGTAAGCGCTAATCAGATCCTCAGTATAAAACTTCTTCTTTTTTAATTACACAGTGCATAATGTAAGTGTCAATGCGTCACGCTCCATATACAGACAGTGCCAAATCACATTCCAAACTTTGTGTGCGTGCCTCGTCGTGAAATAGCATTCTGAAATTTTGAACTTTGCGCGTTGCACGTGAGACTGGAAGATAAATTTGTTATAACATGTGCGCTTGTGGAATATGAAAAAATATAGTGCGTCTGCATCCCATATCCAATGGGGCCGACGCAGAAGCGCCATATTTTTTCGTATTCCACTTGCGCTTGTGTGATAACTTATTAAGTTAAAATATGGTAATACGGGTGACGTAATTTCTCCAATAATCAATGACCACAGAAACTTACTTTGTAAAGATATTATCAAGCATCATTAGAAATTACACCCTTTGAAGTAATTTAGTTTTAGCGAAAGAGGTTTCTTTTTATCAACAACTCTGAATCTGGGAAAGGCTTTTAAGCAGGAAGCTTTTTTTTCATACAGCTTTTAAAGCACACAATTCTAAAGGCGTCTTTTCCTTCTAATTTTTTTTCGGTGACCAATTTATCCCAAATTTGCACAGGTTTGTTATTTTATGCACACTATGTATATTGGGATACATACCAAGTGGAGATACTGGTCTTTGACAATTACCAAGGTGTAACCTGCCTGTAATTATGGACTATAATTATGATTTATCTGCCTCTAGTAACTGGGAAAATTAATCAATCAAAGATTTAATAGATGTTAAATTTGCATCGGGGATAAAGAATATTAATATTTTTTTGTTTTACCCATACACCGATGTGTGTTAGCACTGTATACTCAGTACTTTCCCGAGTTCTGTGAAAAAAAACATCACAGGCATGTTACTCGGGTAGGATTCGAACCCACGACCCTTGCAATTCTAGAGCAGTGTCTTACCAACTAGACTACTGAGGTTGCCCGGTAGCTAGAGGCAGTTCGAATCTCGGGCAACCTCGGTAGTCTAGTTGGTAAGACACTACTCTAGAATTGCAAGGGTCGTGGGGTCGAATCCCAGCTGAGTAACATGACTGTGATATTTTTTCACAGGACTCGGGAAAGTACTGAGTATACAGTGCTAACACACATCGGTGTATGGGTAAAAATAAAAAAATAAAGAAAAAAGGTAACAATCAAAGACTACTTTTGTTTGCGTTTGACATCTCTTTCCTCCTGTGTAGGCTCACGATCTTCTTTGTAAAGTCGAGTTCCATAGAAGTACCAGTATGTAGCGCCTGATCGATCTGTTCCTAGTGGTTCTACACGTAGGTTATCACCTTCATAGTCCTATCAAAACACAAATAACAACGGCTTAGCACATATTACCACATGTCCACCAAGTACAACACACATTTAACAACAGCTTAGCACACTGATTCAGCAAAATACTTTCAATTGGGTCTAACAAAGTGTGGATAGAAATTACTAACATGTTGGTCGTTGGGTTTGGTAGACAATATTCTTCTAATTTGAAAAACTTTAATCTACTAACTACATTTCATGTTGTTTCTTTTCTGCCCTTCATTGCACACGTGTAAACACAAATGGTACTAACAGTTTTCATCCTTTTCCTTCATTTTGTTTTTAAACGAAGACTGAAAACATCAAACGAGTTCTTTCTATACATCTGGACACTATGTTTGCCATTAGGTGGGAAGTGCACTTTAACTAAAAAATTAACTTGTTCAAATAATAACAATATTTTGAAACAATGTTTTGTTTTGAATTACCTTAAGCACAGAGACATCATTAGCATCTAGTCTATAATCACACAATGCGTGTAATATCTCTACTTTAGTTAGAGTCGGAAGCACCTTGAAGGTCACATCTTCACTGTTTAATGGATTCACTCGATTCTCTCCCAACTCCCAGCGTTTCTTCATTACACAACGCAGCCATTTCAAGTAGTTCTCAGACCTAATATCAATAAAGGAAAAATCAAACTTTACTCAAAAATAAGGGTGTTATCATATATTATAAAAATGTGTAACACGTTAAAATTTAATGTTAGTGAGTTTATAGCCCTATATAGGACTCTTCCTCTGTACACAGATACAGAGTCCTAACTATTAAGGCCCGTTTCTGGGGCGGAAAATTGTCAAAGCTTCATAACTCAAATCTTACCTGCAACAAGCCACTAATTTCAACAGAATCACATTCTATGGCGGCATACATTTTTCTGCGGTGGGTTTTGGTCCTCATATATTCCTCACAAATCCGTCAATTTCGTGAAATAATGCAGCTCCCAACGTTAAAAATTTCCGTATACATTCGCGTGCAAGACGCATGATGCAAGACGCATGAATTCTTGGTCACCATTATCTTGACTGCACAGCGTAAACGCGCAATATTTGTGCATCGTGCGTCTCGCGTACACACAGCAGACTGTGAGAGTACGAACATTTTTTTTAATTTCTTAACGTTCGAAGCTGCATTATTTCATGAAAATTACGGATTTGTGAAGAATATATGACGATCAAAACCCACCGGAGAAAAACATTTGCTGCCATGGAGTGTGAATCTGTTGAAATTAGTGGCTTGTTGCAGGTAAGATTTGAGTTATGAAGCTGTAAAAAATTTCCGCCCCAGAAATGTACCCTGATGTCCAGGAGGTCACTGTAGTACAATACGAAAGTGTAAGGCCGCCAGGGCTAGTGAGTTTACTGCAATAACATGAAAACATTTCTAATGAGTAACAGTATGTATGTTGGTTCAGAGCTGGCAAGGTTGAAGTCCACCAAGCAGATCAACAAAAGTGTTCATGTTTATGAGGCCATTGCTGAAGTGCATGCTTCAGGCAAGATGCCAGGGTTCCAAACGGTTTGTGATATGGGGCCATGCAATATTATACACACACAGTGTATTGATTGGCAATAAGGGAACTAGTGTACCATCTATTCCCCCAAAGTTCTTTGACTGACCAAAAGAGCGACCTATAGGCCCCTCTTCTGGTCAATTCCAGGCCTGAGGGGGAATAGAGGTATATTAGTGACCGAATTATGCCAGTCAATACAGTATGTGTTTTTAACTAGTTGTTTAATCCCAACGAGGCCTGGTTCTTGATAATTTTACCGAGACGAAGTCGAGGTAAATTATCAAGAACCAGGCCTCGGTCAAAAACAGCATAACTTTTTGGTCAAAAAGTAAAATAAAAGCAAAAATTATAATTGTTAAATGATTTCTTTCAACACAACACCCCTCCAGCTATGAAATGGTGAAGCCCTCCGCCGCCCTCGGGTTAACAACTCCTTATAAGGGAATGCTGTGCGCGTCGCGCGTATCGCGTGATGTGGCACAACTGTTTCAGCTGTTGCTCTCGACCGTTAGGAATGAAGAAACTGTCCTATAAGAACAGGTGCAAGTTCGCGTGTCACGCCCATGAATTAACACTTTTTACCGGTCATAAACAAAGGTTTATACACACCCACGTGACGCGCTCTCCACCAATAGGAATAGCGAAACTGTCTGAGGTATTTATGAATGTGAAATAAGAACAGAAATCTGGAAAAGAAAGGAAGTTTTGTAGTTGGTGTTCACGGTTCAAGTCAAGAGAGGGCGCTGTAACCGGGCACTATTTTCAAAGACTAGTGCCCGCTCGGGAACTAGTTCCCACACAACACGCGCGCGATCACTGTATCAGTACATCCGACGTGACTGTTTCAGCCAACCAGAATACAGAACAAGCAAGAGGTGTGTTATAATGTGTTATGGTCTTTTGAGTGTGTTCCATCTTTGTGATATTATATACCCCCTGATCATTAGGTGCTGTGTCTTGGATCAATGCACAGTGGACAATATTGTTATTATTCTAGTGGAAATCTGTGCTGGGCAACACAGTGTATTTTCCTCGGAGTGCTGGGCAAAAATTTTAAGTTTTCGGCAGGCCAGCTCAGCACCTCCCATCGTGGCTACAACACTGGTAAATCATACATTACAAAAAATTTAATGTGAGTTCACTGCACTAATATCATGAATACATTTCTATGACTATGAGTATTAGTGTGTAGATGTATGTTGGTTCAAATACGCTGGTGTTCAAACTTACGAAATATCCTTGCGTCCATGTATTCCACATAGTAGTTGCACAACAAGATTGATAATGAAATCACTCTGTTCAACTCCTGCATCCAGAAATAATGCTTCTTCCAACTCCTGGATTAGAGAAAGTCAAACAAAAGTTTTTCAAAATCAAATTCCTTGATAGTTGATTTGTGGCATTATTAAGAGCCAAGATAACTTTTGGTAGTTACCCTAGAAGTTAAAGGCAGTGGACACAATTGGAAACTAATAAAAATAATTATAATCATAAAACCTTACTTGGTAATGAGTAATGGGGAGCTGTTGATGGTATTAAAACATTGTGAGAAACAGCTCCCTCTGAAGTAGCTTAGTTTAGAGTTTAGAAAGAAGTAATTTTCAACGAATTTGATTTCGAGACCTCAGAGTTAGAATTTGAGGTCTCGAAATCAAGCATCTGAAAGCACACAACTTCGTGTGACAAGGGTGTTTTTCCTGTCATTATTATCTCGAAACTTCAATGACCGATTGAGCTCAAATTTTCACAGGTTGGTTATTTTATGCATATATTGAGATACACCAAGTGAGAAGACTGATCTTTGACAATTACCAAAGGTGTCCAGTGTCTTTAAGGCCAAGTACGTAAATAAATTACCAGTTGATCATTTTCCAAAAAGAGGAGGATCAGGGCTTGATCAGAGTTGCTACATGTACATTCTTATTTCACGCATTTGTACACATGCTCAGTCATATTGTCAAATGGCACATGATTACCATGTGTGAATGCGCTTTGTTTTCTAGTATAATGATTAGTGTCACTGTCAGCGTTGTAGGCCCCCTACTCATTTTTGGGAAAACAAATTTTTGTAGCTGTTGGTGTGGGGTGAAAAGAGATGGTATTTCAGTGGATGGTAACTGCTAGTTGCAATAAAGTTCAACGTTTATTTTTGGGTCACCAAGCGCTGAACCGCAAGCCTATTGGATTGACGAACTGCCGAGCCTTGGCCGAGTTGGACTAAACCATTCTGTAAAAGGAGTGTTACAAGGCAGTGCGTGCGTGCTATATGAGTGAAACAGTGGGCATTGTAAACGGACAGCGCACATCCACTGCCGCAATGCCTTATATAATAAACCAACTCTTTTACAGGATGGTTTAGTCCAACTCGGCTGCGGTTCGGCAGTTCGTTAATCCAATAGGCTGGTACCTGCGGTTCAGCACTTGGTGACCCAAAAATAAAGCGTTGACACTATAACGGGAAGTCATAAAAGAGCGATGCGACATATCAACCCTGGGACATTTGTGACTGTTTCGCTCCGGTATCTGGTAAGTTTTTGTCTTTTTTTTCCAAAATATTTTCTCAATGGTGTTTAGGATGTTATTCATTAGACATTGAGGATTTAAGTTCGTGTTCCTAGAATTTGGATTTGACATTGAGGATTAAGTTTGTGTTCCTAGAATTTGGGTCATGATTTTCGAAAAGTGGTAAAAATGGAGCAAATCGTGTTTGACCATTTCGCCCTGTACAATTCAAATTTGGCTCGCAACCCTCCGGCTCCGCCATCAGGAGGGTTACGTTATCGCAACTCTAGGTAACTGCGTGTTGATATAACGGGGGATACAAGCGTCAGAAAGTTGAGTGGGTCTACCACTAAATAAAAATAAGTGGTCCCATCAAAAGTGACAAAAAATCAGCTTCTTAAACAGGTAAAACTACAAACACAATTAGGCCTACAAATAAATATTGAAAATGTCGTTCAGTATTCTTCTGCCACCATATTTTCCACTTATTTTTAACAAAAGAAAATGGAAATATCATTTTTTTAGTAAATTATATTTAATAATTTTATTTTATACCAACAAAAATGGTACTGGTGGCAGGATATAAAAAGTGTTAAAAAAATACATGAACAAACAAAAGATCAGTTTAAATTGTATTTGCATTGTGGTTGTGATTGTGTTAATTTAAAAGATTTTAACAGAACAGTGCATACAGTGTACACCGCATGCATAATTTTTACACTACAGTACAAACAACCAGCAGACAGAGCACCGGCGTCCCATCCAGTCAGGTCAGGGCAAACGGTAAAAATAAAAAGGGGGGGGGGGGGCCCATCACTGATGCCATGGCATCAGTTCAGTATCAATACTCAAATTGATAAATTTAACAAACTAAAACAACAAGCAAATCCTTGTTGTATTTATTATGAACTAAAATGTTATCTAAAAGTTACGTAAATAAACCGATTTATTTTTACCTCGATCTCAAAATCAGGAAGTGAAAATGTGCTCCTGAACAACGAACAGAAGTGTGCGATGGCTGGAACCTTCCAACATGAACGAATGTCTTCAATAAACACATCCGAAATGCCCTCCTTCTTCGATGCAGTTGCCATTATCTAATGATTGTTAGGTATTGAAATACAAGTACTCATTCCAATCATGATAAATTCAGTCATGTAGCAACAATGAGAACCTACGAAAAACACATGAAGATAAGAGGAAAGACTGCTGATTGTGAGCGTGAGGATAAAACGACGGGAAGTGATGAAGTGCTCATAATATAGCGCCCTCACCGACACCCGACGACAGTATTAGCGCGCCGCGCAGCCGGCGACTATGGCGTGCCGCTTAAAATTTTAATACGAAATCAAAGTATTACGGGCGCCGTTTATGACTAAATTACGAAAACCAAAATATAATCATTATATATTAAAACCAGTGGAATATGGGTCGCCGTTTGTGACTTTTTATTATTATTACAAAACAAAAATTATATAGAAATAAGAACAAAACTACAAGAATAGAACGAAACGCAAAATAGTAGAACTCAACAAGCAAAAATAAACTGAACAAAACACAAATATAAAGGACAAAACAAAAACATATTGAACGAAATATAAAATATATAGAACAAATTGTTAACTGCGACCATTAGGCCTAAGGGTCACAGATATTTTGTAGAACGAAAAAAGGTGAAATAAATACGAAAAAAGAGAAAACTACCATACCAATATATAGAACGAAGCGCGCTTACAACAAATAAGTTTCACCTTTCTACTCTCATTCTGATTGGCTGAGCATAACATAGCAACTTTCTTTAGCGCCTTTTCTAATGGCCATGACCATAGACTTGAAATCCAAGAGATAGAACTCCCTAGTGTAGTAGTTGGGCAAAGGGCAGCCGCACCCTTGTCAGTGTTCTAGTGCTGGGCAAAGGGCAGCCGCACCCTTGTCAGTGTTCTAGTGCTGAACAGGCTTTGACAATAGCTGAAGTAGATGTACGTAGAGGTCCATCGTGAGTTTGTCCGCTACTCGACTCGTACATACAGAGCATAGAGCTGGACGGTCACTCGTAGTGTTTCTACCACCATGCTCGTAGTAAGATGGGCCGGTTTATTGGCTGGAGACTCTGTCCCCAAACATTAATTTTTTTATGGCAAACTGTGTACAAACTTCTTCTGATACTGCCCTCTTTGAATCCTCCTCCTTCAGAGCCCATGTTAATTTCACATTATGTGGGATCGAATATCCGGCAGATAGAATTCCATGTGCACCGTCAGCGGCGGCCAACCTTAAGGCCGGTTTATTGTCGGTCGCGCGATGGTCGCACGACGAAAGTCTTGCGCGCAATCCTAAGACTGAGGCCTAAAAACCGTGTCTTTTTATGATTGCGCGTCAAGATTTTCGACGCCCGACCATCGTGCGACCGACTATAACTCGGTCTTTAGACGGAATTTTAAACTTCGACAGGACAAAACCCAACCGGGAGGCTGACCCAACGGATGATTTATAGAACAAAACTTACCGAATAGACTTCCACTTTGAATTACATAAGAGGGACATTGTCATCATGGCATAGATGATGTATATAAATCGCATGGCACTAATATGAACATCGTTGGACTTTTTGATGTGACACTGCTTCACTAGATAAAGTGACTTTGGTTGCTAGCGGCAAATTTCATTGACGTACGAAATCACAGCTGTACCGCACACATGCGATTAATTGGTTTCCGCTTTCACGTCAACTGCGATTGGTTTACTCCACAAATTACAGCCCAAAAAGCAATGTTATTGGCCCCTCTTGCTTGGACACCAATGGTTTGTTTTCACTCTCAACTTTTGTTTATGGCATTCAATTATTTTATTATAGCACACGTTCAAACAGAAATAAGTGTCTTCGAACAAAAAAAATACTAAACACCTGCAGACGCGTGCTGGTTTAAGTCAATCCTCCTTTGTCTCACTAAATTACAAACAAAATGATGGCCCTTGAGAAAGTCTTTTTGAGGTCATGTTTGGTCTGATCATTGATCTCTTCTGTATTGAGATATAAAATACAAGCAAAGTTGCGCCCGTTGTCCCCATCAGGGAATTCTGTCAACCGGATATTCTGTCCCTTAAACATGGGCTGAGATGATTATTCAAGAGGGCGCTAAACCCAGCAGAGGTTGTTACACAGTTCGCCATGGAGGGACCGAATCTCCGGGGGACAGAATATGCTGTCACACCCTTCTTGCGAATGCGATACGGATGTTGATTTCAAAGCAATTGCTTCTCTTTCAAGGTACTCATGGAGCTTATAGATACATTTTTGTTTTACAAAAAGATAGATTGTTGAAGTTATGCATTCGATCTGAGATTATGTGGCAACCTATAATATTTGCTTTTACAATAGGTGCTATGGCGCAGAGCAACCACAGCCAGGATCACCGGGGCGCACTCCTTCTCTTTTTGATAAGTGCACTGGGTTCTTTTCAGGGGCGTCAATCCGTTTTAAAAGATGGGGCATACCATTTACGGCATGGGGTCCGGGCCCGCTTTACGGCCCCGAGAAAAAGTTTTAGGACGTAGGTGCTCTCTGGTGCAATCTAGGGAGTCTGAGAGGTGATGTGCCAACCTCTCACATTTTTGATAGCAACAATTTTTTGATAGCAAAAAATGGGTGCATATGCCTATTTCAAGCCATAATGCACCTATTGTTGCTATCATGGTTATTGTACCTTAAAACAACTCAATTATAGCTTCGTTGTATCCATATTGTTTCTGCATTATAATACTCAGACGGCGTTTCATCCATCACCAGCATCGTCAAGGGCCGGTGGATCAAGACAAGACATTTTAGGGGAGTGTGGGGGTGGTGGTTGTGGCACATCTATTAAAGATGGAGCCTGTGTAGTAGGAGTAGAAAACCCATTGTATTATTGTTCAAGATGGTCCAAGTTAATAATTGCCTTTTCTACACCTGCTATAAAGCGGAACGCCACCGGAGCCTTTAAGGCCTGAGGTCCGGTTGTTTAGATGCTCTGTGGTGCAATCTTAGGCCAATAAGAGGCTAAAAGAATGGAACAAAACATAAGCCTTTAAAATGTTAGCAGCAGTACAACCCTTTGAGGTAAAAGCATCTTCAGGTGCGGATCTATGACACAAGTTTTAGGGGGCAAATTTGTAAAAGAGTGAGCATACGAGTGTGAAACCTTTATATATGGCATGGGTCCGGGCCCGGGAAAATTTTGCATTCTAGATGCTCTGTGGTGCAATCTTAGGACAATACGAGGCATGCAGAATGGAACAGAACCAAGCCTTCAAAATTTGAGCAGCAGTAGAACCTTTTGAGTTCAAGTTCAGGTGCTGATCTATGACACAAGTTTGAATTGAATTGAATTGGGATGACACACGAGTTAACAACACTGGGGAACATTGTGTCCCCAACCCAGGGTTGATGGCAATGACGGGACAAAGGGTTTGGGGCACAGGGTTTGGTCTTACACAGTGCAAAACATGATAAAGGTGGTCAAAAGACACGGGGAACGTTTGATATTGTGTTCGCCACCCTTCGAAAACACGTCCCTTCCACTCTTTCAAGGGGGAGCTGCGTGTGAGAAGCCTTCACGGCGTGAGGTGCGGGCCCGATTAAGGCCTGGCAAAATTGGGGGACATTTTTTATATTGCGTCTCCAACCCTTCAAAAGATAGGGGACATTCCAAGAAATGCATCCAAGAGATTCGACGTTGGACACAACAAAACTTCCTGAAGTTAAATGATGATAACACAGAGTTCCTTTTATTTGGGTCACGTCAACAGTTAACTCCATTGGTGATGCTCGGATAGCTCCCTCGCTGAAAGCTCGGAACTTGGGGGTTACTTTTGATTCATCGATGACACTTCAGCCACACATCAATTGTTCGTTTATCATCATATCACATCAGGAATATAGGTAAGATTCGCAAGCACTTGGACAAAAGTGCCACTGAAAAGGTCATTCACATATTTGTTGCTTCTCGTCTTGACAACGGCAATGCTCTTCTCTACAGTCTTCCTAACAACCAGATTTCCCGACTTCAACGGCTCCAAAATACTGCTGCCCGCATCGTGACACTGTCTAGAAAATCCTGTTCTACCACCCCCATTCTGAAACAACTACACTGGCTCCCTATCTCTCAACGAATCATCTTTAAGCTGATGCTCATTGTCCACAAAGCTCTAAATGACAAGGCTCCCCACTATATTTCTGAACTGCTTCAAGTTTACACTCCATCAAGGAATCTTCGATCAAGTTCCATGCTTCTCCTCATTGAACCCAAGTCTCGACACTCATGGGGTGACAGGTCCTTTTCTTCAGCCGCGCCACGCATCTGGAACTCTCTACCACTTAATCTTCGATCTTGTGTTTGTACTAATACTTTAAGGACGCTTTCTACTATCATTGTCTTCAAACGGTGTAAGTTTAATGTATATCTGTACTGTGGACATTGTGTTTTGTGGATACAAAAAGTAGCCACATCCTCTAAGGAAACAAGTGTCACGGCCGCTGGGGATTCAGCGAACCCACACCAACACCAGGGTTTGAATTCGGTGCTCTAAACCGCTCGGCCACGACACGTTCATCAACTTTTCACAGCAAATTCCTGGCTCGCTCATTACCCCTGGAATTGGTTCTTTTAATTACGCATGTGGCCGATCCAGGGGTAATGCGCACTAAATGGGCATCAAGTCAAAAAGTAACAACCCTACAGTGGCGTGCACAGAGCTATACCATAGAGCAAGGAACAGAAATACATATAGCTCTTTATATGGTCCCGTGTTATGAGAACAAAATAATGTCAATTTATGTGCGTCGGATTTAACTGCGAACCTCGGAACCATGACAGCTAGGCCATCTAAAATGATGCGAGCAAAGGTGATTATGGACGTGGGCCCAACGGCAGATGGCGTACACGAGCCTCAAAATGTGACGTCAGATGTTCAGGCTACATTAGGGGTTTCTCAAAAGGCCAAATTGTTTCATACATCAAAATTGCCACTGTCGTGCTTTTCAGTCATGTGAAGTTTTATTTCTTCTATATCGAATCAAAAAAGGGAAAAAGGAATCCTTAAAACAAAACTCAGGGACATTTTTAATGAGGGTGACAAAATCAACATAATGCAAAAGTTGCGACCCGGGCGGGGGGGGGGGGGGGGTTGCTTATGCGAAACTGGCACGTCCACCCAGTTTTGTTCAAATACAAACAGTGATAAAACAGTGTTCTCATTGTGATTCTAGTCTCTTGTCATGTTTCCTTCAGTTTCATTTTACATGTAGGCCTAAACGTTTTTATCATCGTTTTATTGCATTAATTTATTATTGTACTACCCCCCGCCCCATTGGTGTTTCTGCTTATTTTTAAAGTTTTAATGTGGTATGTTTTATACGGTAGTTCTTTAATGTGGTATGTTTTACACGGTAGTTCTTTAATGTGGTATGTTTTACACGGTAGTTCTTTAATGTGGTATGTTTTACACGGTAGTTCTTTAATGTGGTATGTTTTACACGGTAGTTCTTTAATGTGGTATGTTTTACACGGTAGTTCTTGTGCATATCGTTTGTGTATTGCTTTTTACTTGCCATCTTTTTAAAACTTTTACTGCAATTTCACTGAAGTATTAAAGTATATAAAGGTCTGGGATGGCACATCTTTTTTTAATGACATTGTTATATTTTTTATTTTACTTTTGCCCTTCCCTGGAAGGCCTGTGCTTGTTTTATTGTTTTGTCCGAAGAATTAAAATGAATAAAATAAAACAAAACAAATTTCCCGAAATTCAAGGGCCTGCATGATCGCTCTTAAAATAGTATTACTCGCGTAGTAGCCGACAGCTATAGCGTTCCTTTTTTTTGACCTTTTTAAATTATTTCTTTTTAAATTATTTCTTGTGACTGAACGTGAAACATTTCAGTTTGTATGCCCCAAAATGTCATAAAATGTGAATCTGAGAACCGTTACTGTCAGAAAAGTCTCTCCGATTGTGAAGTAGGAGGTGTGTATACAGCGTTCACGTAGTAATTCGCTCCTTCGATAATCTCATAACATAAATGTTGCACAGGTTGTTACATAAATTCTCTACATTTGATAAAACAACAATTAAAGGTTAGAAGTAAAAAAAACAAAGGTGTATGTTCCCTTTAATCTGATAAAATTGAGAGGATATTTTTCCAAAGTATAAAAATTATTTTGGCATGCAGTGCTTAATTTTTTGTTGATGGAATATGAAGAAAGTCCCTTATCAAAAAATGATTTTTCTTGTCCATGATGAGTGACGAAAAAAACCATTTTATTTTATTTGATTGGGTTAATCATTGGATTAATAATATGATTTGGTATTCTCTAACAGTCTACTCAGAGACTCATGTACTGCCTCGTTACTGATTATGCAGCAGCTTGATTATACGGGTACTCACTGACTATCGATCTACGCATGCACAACGCACTTAGCATTTTCCCTTTGACGTAGATACGAGTGGGAAGGGCGCTGTGCTGTGTGTACGTGTGCGACTGTCGTACATTCATTACACACACCTACCATCTTGTCGTCATACATGTACATGAATGTATACTATAGTACATACATAGCGTGATGTTGGTATGTACAGTACGTTAATTTTAGGAACTGGCTTCGATTTGACATACGGTGTGTTTGTGCTGTTTTGATCATGACCATTTTATATTAAGCTGGGAATAGCTGCCATTAATCGGAACGTGTACATTGTCATCAGAAGATAAGGACAAGAAATTGTCGGTTTCAACAGAGCCAGAGGTAACTTAATAAATTAATTAAAAACTGTAAAAGAAAAACGAAATCGTAATGTTTAATATTTTTAATCAAGTGCCAGTTTATTTTTTACCCGACACAGATAGATCATGGAGGTAGAAACTACCTCATGGATAGATGAGGAGATGGAACAATCATCATCATGATCGTGATAAAATAATAACAAATATAGTTATAGCCATTTTTATCACTTTGTAAACGGAGGCATGAAATAAAATTAAACACTCCATGTTGGGGCTTACTTTTACTTTCATTCAGTAGAGAAGAATATAATAAAAATGGAGCAAGCAAGGACGTTAGAAATAGGAACTTAAATGGTTTTGGAATAATTTATTTTAGGTTCGATCAGATCAGAGCTAGATTAATTAGAAGTGAACATTCAACATGGACATTGGTTTGTTGGTTACTAAAGCTTTTTTTAAACAATCTTCCATACCACTAGACCCAGTATTAACTGGGGTGCTGTATTATTATTTATAAACTCCTTTGTTTTTGGTCGTACAGTAGAGTTAGACTACGATCGATAATAAATGTTGAAAAAAGGAGTACAGCGCCCAGTTACTGTAATTTTATACTGGGTCTAGCATACCACTAACTTATCTTAATCAAATAAAGCTCTAATCTCACAAATCTTATTGTTATATAATTTATGGCTTTGCATTCCATCCGTGTTGTCACAGTACTAATCTAATAATAGTTCACAGGAAATAATGTAATGAATGTTTATGAGTGCAATGGTGCGAATATGTTCATGACAATGATCATGAGTTGAAAGATGGAATGTTCTATTCAACGAGGCAGAGCCGGGTTGAATGGAACATTCAACCTTTCAACAATTGAAAATATTTGCACTTTTGCACGAGTGAAAAACATTCTTTATTTGTTTAATATATCATCCAAGTAGATGGTGACAAACTATTGTATGTTCGCTTACAAGCACGTCTGATAGCCTACATGGACAGATTGGGTTTATAGCGTGTCATTCCTCGCTGTACGCTATCATCATCTTGGTACTGTACATCTTGGTATAGTACCCTGGTTGCTAATGGGATAGTACCCTGGTTGCTAATGAGACAGAGTACAATACATTACCGTTGGTGTGCCTTTCTAGTAAAACTATGACATATCATGTGACAGGTTTTAAACCAATCACAGTGCAGAATAATTCTAAGGGGTGTATAATAACTAGTTAATAGCCCAGCCCGAAATGTAGGATACAGGTACATGTAGCCTAGCCTCATAAATTGGCCCAATCCACTCTGTAGCGTTGGCCCCAGCACCTTTGATATAAAATTCTTTTCCTCTTTAAAAACAAAATCTAATGCTCTGAAGTTGGAGATAGCCCTACAGCTGGATTTGTTTTGAAAAAAACATGACACGTTTTGGGCTAAAAGCTTTCTCAACGATCTTGGCAACTTGCTAGTTTTCGGAAATGCGCATGGGAAAATAGCAATTGATCGTACTATTATTGGTAAATAGGTTTTTGGAACCTGACCCCCCCAAAACACAAAAGAATTTTATATCCAAGGTGCTGGGGCCAAGGATGGAGTGGATTGAACCAATGACTAGACGTAGCCATGCTATTACTAAATAATGTAATGACTAACCATGGACTATTAACTAGTGAGTAGATTTTTTTGTACAGAATGTAATACAATAATTCATTTGATGAAATCCTGAATACTGGCAAAATAAACCAACATCTGAAGCACTATTTCGCCGGCATATTGTTTATCGTCTTGTCAGACACGTTAATGTTTTAAAATTAACTGTAAAATAAATGGTTCATTCACGTTTTGGTACTGGAAGGCAAGAGGTTTGTATGGACTGTCGGATTGCTTTTATTTTACACAGTAGACTGTGCATTTTGAATGACATGACCTGACACTAATCACACAGGCTACAAATGGGTATTTGCATTGGTCTGATGCATGTAGGTCCGCCGGTGAAAACGCCAAAAAACACCCTTTTTAAGTGGTTATTTGACAACATGAGACACTACTGACAGATTTACATTGTTTGATGTAAATTATGTATCTAGTCTACTTGTGTGAGAAAAAACAAAATGGTTTCTTAACTCCTTCATGTGGCAGGCCAGCACACTGCTTCCATTATTGTACAAACCAATCCATGCATATTAGGGGGCCTACTGTAGGAAGTCCAGGGTCTTTGGCTAAACTGGACTTACTGCATTTTGACTTGATTTCAATGAAGGCTGACATACACCTTGACCTGGACATGCCTGATGTGTCAAGTACACAGGCATGCACACCCTATGAGCTACACTTGTGAACCTTGTTCGGCCATTATGGCTCTACACTAATGGTGACCATGATCAGACTAAACCATAGAGCCATCATGAAAACATCTCAACAAGGTGGGCTAGCACCTAATTGTGCTTCGCTCCATTTCACCTCTATGATTTCACATACAAAGAGAGACGTAGTGTATTTTGCCTCGTATTATCCACAGATTTTGTGAGGTTATTATGTACAGTTTGTTGAATCTGAAACCTTTGTTGAATCTGAAACCTTTGCTATGTTATAATATTCTTTGCTATGTTGTTAAAGGCTGTATACTTGTGGCTCAATGGAAGGTGTTTTAACAATCGGACCATTCCTAGATTCCAGCATACCATGGCAGATTATCAGGCATGGCTTATGGCTAGCTATACTCAATGAGTGCTGATGGACTCATATTTTCTCAAATCATCATCAAAGTGCTAATTGTGACTAAACACTGTTGTCAATGTATGTTTTTTGTGTGCTAACAAACATTGGTGTACAGGGGTAAAAACCAAAGTGAAAACTCTTTATCCTGATGCAAATTTAAGACTACGTACATGTAAATAATTTGCAGTACCCGCTGCTAAAAAAAAGGTTACGAACTGCCTCTATCTTCGTGGTCTAGTTGGTATGACACTGCTCGAGAATTGCAAAGGTTGTGGGTTTGAATCCCATGCGAGTAATATGCCTGTGTTTTTTCACAGAAGTCTGGTTTCAGTAAGAATCGAGTACGTATACAGTGCTAACACATGTTTGGGATTAAAACCAAAATGAATTGTTCTTTATCGCCGTTGCAAATTTAACATCTACTATACAAGTACATGTATTAATAATTGCAAAGGTAAACGATTTCTCCAGAAAAAAAAGTGTGTAATCTGGACTTATGGTTTACAATGATTTTTGTGAAATTAGTAAAAAATTTCATTTAAAACAAAAAACTATTTGAATGTACACATTTTTGCATATGGCTGAAATATCTGTGTATCGGCACTTAATTCACGCTTACACTCGATACGTCAACTTGGAAAGAACCCTGTCAGATTGTGCAAAAAGCATAATGTGCCTTTAAAACATGTTGATTTGTGTGACCCCAGTATATTATGGTCAAGGCAATACATTGTGGATAGCGTGTGCGATGTGCATTGTATATTAATGACATCGCCTTTACTGTCATTTGAAAAAGCTCTTCTAGGTTACAAGATAAATGTCATTTTTGTGAGGATTAGTACTCTTTTCTTAAACTGCGAAACTGCTCCTTTTTTTCTTTTCTTTCAGCTTTGACAATGATGCTAAATAGTAAATACTTTGGAACAATGCTTTTTAGAGTAAACCCTGAGTAAGCGCAGTGCTTTGTTCTGCAACCTTTTCCAGCAGCTTCAAAGATTAAACTCGATCCTGCTCCATTACAAACTGAGCGTATTCCATAAGACATGTAAGAGAGCAAATGTAAGCCCTGTTTGTACATGAACATAAGATGGTGATTTGTGCTTGACAAGGAAGGATAGTTCTAACTGCCCAAGATGTACAAGTAGATGCTACAAACGTCTGTTGTTGTTTTCTGCAATTCTTGTGATGTGTTGAGACCAAGACAATGTTTTGGCAATGCTGACACCCAGCAGCTGAGTAATGCTAACTGTATCAGTAGACTGTAGCTCTTTATAGATGAAGTGGAGGATGATTCTCATTTCTCTTCCTTCTGATGATCATCTCTTCTTGCATTGAAAGTGACATTGCCCATGCTTCAATATTGACCAAGTCTCTTTGCAGGTTACCTCCACATGATTTATTTATATCTAGATTTTTGATAGTGACGAGGAGGGTAGAATCATGGATGAGTTTATAAGTGAACACTGCTCAAGATATGAAGCCAGGTCATTAATAAACATGAGGCAAAGTATACTCCCCTGGGGGACTTTAGCATCTGCTTTGCTGATAATCTTTAAGAGTTCATGTACGGGTTATTCATGGGTTCTCAGATCATCTTTTAAATCAGTTTGCTGACTCTTTTGATTTGGGCGTAATCAACAAAATCTCAGGCAAAAGACTCTTGTAAATCAAATAATACATTCCCTGTAAACGCAAAAAGTTTGTCCCAACAAAGTAAAGAATGTGTTTAAACCTCCACTTATATACTAAGTGAAACAAAGTCATTTGGATGATCGCATTGGTGCGACTTGTTATGCTGACGTGAACCTTTGACGAACAGCGCCCTTGTGCCATTTTCAACGCCTCTGATCTCGTGATACATTTTGTAGAGCCCATAAAATTAGCAAGTTCACATAAAATTTATTTTACTATACCTACATGTAAGTCGGCCCGCCCTCATAGACCTACACTTATACAAATATAGACCTACATCATACATGTACAATGTATACCTGGGTACTTCTCTTGTCTGGCATCTTTGAGCTCAGGAAAGCATGGATTGCCACCACTTTTTCATGTGTACTTTTTTATGTGTATGGGGGGATCTTGTTGGCGCGTCATGTCATGCATGTTATTCAGGACCTAACCTTGGCAAACAGTGCCCTCATGTCTTTTTCTCGGCCTCATACATTTGTAACTCCCATAGATCCCATGAAACAAAGAAGTTCACATGTTACAGCCCTAAAACAATTTTAAGTGAAAATCGGGTGTGATTTTGTTAAATTTTACCGCTTCTTGCATTTTCTTATAGCTTCTCCAATACCTCGCGCGAACATTAAACATTTTTAATGACAACCAACCCTTGTGAAGGAACAGTTTTCCTCTAACTGAAAATAAAAAACGAATCTTGGGATCTCTACTATTTGCATGATAAACTATTTTTAATGGACCTGGGCCATCAAGGTCCCATCAATGTTTTCTTGTATTTGGTTTATGTTAATGTTCCTAAACAGATTTCAAATGAAAAAACAATTGGGATTTTTTTTGGGCACAAATATAATGAAGGTCAAAGGTCATTTGTAACACTCACATGATTTTGAATCATCACACCACTACGATCCCATTAACCTGTCTGCATTTTTTTTTTTTTGGGGGGGGGGGGGGGCTCTCAGCAACACAAAGCAAAAACCAAAGGGAGTTTGTGTGGCGCATTTTATTTTGTAATAGTTCAATATGATGATGATGATGATGAATCATTGATGGTGAATGATGATTTTTTTTATAGGCAAAGACTCTTAATTAATTATTTATTTATTTATTAGGCCTATAGGCCTACTGTATACTGTGCAGATTGCTAATTGTAACACTGATCTTAATACGGAGACATCAAATATTATCAATCCTTTTTTATCATGTGTTTATTTCTTTTTTTCTTCTTTTCCCCAGATTATTAATTGACAGAATTAACTTGACTCCTGCATTACAAGTTCTTCATCCACCGTTCCAATAAAAGTTTCAAGCATGTAGCTGAACAGTCACAGTACAGTCTCAATTGAAGTTATAAGTTGTCCACTACATCTTAACCATGGACACATTCCAAGCTGGTAGAAAACACTTTTGTCCCCGTCTTTTAGATTACGTTCTCATCGTAGGAACCCGTCATCCTAATGGCAATAATAGTGTCTCTAAGACACCGGAATTGCTTCGACGATATCCACAAGAAGATCACACTGACTTCCCCTTGCCCAAAGATGTTGTCTTCTTTTGTCAACCAGAAGGATGTCTCACAGTTGGACGGAAAAAATTAAGTCTTCGGGAAAATACATCGTTTGTTTTTACTCTGACTGACAAGGACAGTGGTCGAGCACGGTTTGGTATCTGTGTCAACTTTTATCGTCCCTTTAAATCTTCAAAAAGAAAAACCCTTGAGAATCAAGGTGAAAAGGCACTAGTCAATAACAGACAGAATTCAAGCAGTAATGATACATTGAATGTGCCATCAGATGATGTGGATCAGAGAAAATCACCAAGAACTCGCAGAAGACTCAAGCAAGCAAAGAAGATTCGCAATAATTCCCTGACATCGCTGTGTATTCTGAGTCATCATCCATTCATCTCTACATTCAGAGAGTGTTTATTTATTCTGAAGCGGCTCATTGATTCATGTAATGAAAGGACTTGTAGCCGTAAAGTGGGTGGATCCAAGGGATCATTAAGGTAAGAACGCATTATGGGGTCATAACACAAGTCTGATTCTTAAAAAAATAAGACACAAGATACAAATATAGCGTGTCTGTGACCCATCAGACAGTCAGAAGCGCTGTATTTTTCTGTATTCCACTCGCGCTTGTGTGATAACTTAAAGTGTGTCATGTGTGATGACATGTCTCAAAGTTTCACTTCGTATGAAATATGATGAAAATAACTGTTTATAATTAAGGGAATAAAAGGGTAGCGACGAGTTCTTAAATGGCCGTTTAAACAGCAGGGTCGTTGCCGTGTGATAAAGGCCCAAGCCGAATTTATCGCACGGCAACGACCCTGCAAAGTTTTAACTGGCCGTTTAAGAGTCACTACTCTTTTATTCCCATTTATAAATGCCTTTCAGGTTAAAAGGCGAAATCAAGTAATCAACTCTGTAAAACTTATCCATTTCCGACGGGCTTGAGCTCTGTACGTTCGTGTGTTGCATTGTTATGACTGAGATGACAGTTTCCGGATCCGTTTGTGCACATATAGTCTTAGTGCAAGACGTCCTTGTTTTCCTTTCAAACACAGCCCGGCCAACCCTGGCCAACTCACCGATGGCATCCGCATCGCCTGTAACAAGAAACCTCTTGCACCAAGACTAGCGCGTAGTATCCGAAAACAACCAATTATAAACAGAGCTTCAGCTGGTCATTATCAACCGTTTAAACACCCCCCACGTGACGCGCTCTCCACCAATAGGAATAGCGAAACTGTCTGAGGTATTAATGAAAGCATGATCATTGATTGTTTACAGAGATTGTGTATGGGGTGTTCTGACTGGTATCTGTAGTGACATACCTCCATTAGTCAGACATGATGTGAGGCAGATAGAGACATGGATATTGCGCTTCCTCAGTGCACCAGTTCCTGTACCTGGAAAAACACGCCTAGAAATTCAGCTTCTTGAAACACAACAACCCATGGTGTTTGCACTTCCAGATCACACACGCTTCTCATTGGCAGACTTCCCTCTACATCTACCATTGGAGTTACTGGGAGTAGATACTTGTCTCAAAGTACTCACACTCATCATGTTGGAAAATAAGGTATGCATTATTGGGTTGTTGTGGCGAGTCTTGGCCTAGCGGTTAAGGGCACCGAATCCAAGCTTTGGTGTTTCTGATCACCAGAGAGTAGGTTTGTCTCCCTAACACCTGTGTCCTTAAGACACTTAACCACGATGCTTCCTGCTTTGGATGGGACGAAAAGCTGTAAAAAAACCTAGTGCACTATCCAAAAGAAGGGGGATTAACCCCGCCCCCTCCCGTGTTCCTGTTTTGATCAGCAGCATCTATAGTGCGTCACAGCACCTTGTAAACCATTACATGGTGTAATAGATGTTACTTCAAATGGAAAGGTCTCATTAGTTCAAAAAGTAACTCCACATACATTTTGTACCTTGTATGAAAAAATACTGAGTGCTTTGATAGGGGTGTGGTGATAAAGCACTTTTTAAGAACCTACATGTAGTAGTAGCACATTAGTACAACATACAGTGTGTGGAAATGTTTGGTTCATAGTAGATTGACACACCATCTCATTTTACAAATGTGGTCAAAATGTACAGTGGAGTGTACGTAGCGTACTCGTGTTGACATTTGTCATACAGACATTACATGTATTGTATCAGTAGCTGATTTCACCAGCCTGCTGGACTACCACCTTTGGAATAAGTTACAGTAGCCTGCAGCACTGTTGGCCAAGTTCACTCGAGTACCATTCTGTTGAGTAGTGGCTGATATCAACTGGTACTCATGCTCAAACATGGATGTTGTGTACCAGGCAATATTGACCTCTAATTGACAAAATGGTCCTTGTCTGAACTTGGCTTGTGACTATTGTATGACAGTGTTTTGATTTAATTGAGCCCTGGCTGCTCTTACATTTTACAGTTAATTTAGCTGGTGTTATAGCCATTTCAAGGTCTTCAGCTTTTGTGTGAATAGTGATGCTCAATGAACCAATTGCAATAAAACACTTCACATGTATAGAGCAAAAAAGGTTTGGGTTCTGTATGTACAACAGTCGCTCAGTAAATAAGGGAATAACTTTAGAGTTACATGTACTTCTAATTGGTAAAGCTGGATGTGCATGATTGATTATTGTGGGTATTTGTTTGAAATGTTGCAGGTTGTTCTACAATCTCGAGACTACAATGCTTTGTCAATGAGTGTGATGGCATTTGTTGCTATGATCTACCCGTTGGAGTACATGTTTCCTGTTATTCCATTGTTACCAACATGTATGGGATCAGCAGAACAGGTAAGGTACTCACACAGGATAGCTTTCCAATTTATATGCAATTTAAAACTTTTCAACAATTGAACTATACAACATTTTGTTTTGTAAGATACACTATTACAAAGTGGGAGAAGTACATTGTAATTGATGTATTCTGTGTTTACAGACAAATCCCAAGATGTCTATGGACAAGCAATTTGTTTACAAATCATTTGCAATTGCAAATCACTTATCCAGAATAGACAACTATTTTATTTATTATGATTTTTTATGACAACACGCATGGCAAAAGGTTTTTAGCAGGTCGATCAATCAACCAACCGCAGAGAAAGCAAGGGTTTTAGCGGGTAACGGACCACAAATTTGGAAGTGGTTACCTGATTAAAGGCCTGGTCACACAGGCCTCGACAATGAGAATGAGAACGTTAAAAATGCACGCCTGCGATTGGTTGAAGAAGAGTGGGCGTACGCTGCGTGGAGCAAAACCAATAGAATGCATTCTCTTTGCGTAATTATAGTTATTGTTTTCGTTTTCGTGACTCGGCCTTTACAGGCTCAATGCAGGGACAATATCATTGGGTTTTAGAAGAGTAAAAGCATCCTCCAGTTTTCACAAATTTCCACACCACCAAACCATCGTTTATGTTTGCCTATGTTAAACCCTGTCATTAGCTCAGTAATGATACTGAAAGACTTCAAATGTTGGCCTTAAAATTTGATAGCACTCCAGACAAAAATATTTCTCTCTCATTTTGTTTTTTTAAATATTAGCTTTTAACTGTGTGACTATTTTCTTACCTGTAGTTGCTTCTGGCACCTACGCCATTCATCATTGGTGTGCCTGCCAGTTTCTTCCTATATAAACCCTATTTCAAACTTCCGGAAGATGTATGGTTTGTTGATCTGGATACAAACAAAGTAAGTGAATTTAAGATTTGATTGTGCACCCTTAATTGTGTTTCTGTTGATAAACCTAAATGTTAAATCCCACAATTAGCATCGTATGCCTTAGATTGAACCACAGTTGGACTTGAGTCGCTCTATTTTTGGACTTTGGATTTGACTAAAAACTTGACTTGGACTTGACCAAATTGATTCCTGAGAGAGTTAAGTAGTAATGAGAGGCAAATGGCGCACATGTAGATTTAGGTACAGTATTTAGGTACAGTATGTTTATACATGTTTTTAACTTAGAATGATGTTAGGTTTCTGCACGCTGCTGTTCTTCAATTTTTTGTATTCTGTTTTATGTACATGTATTCTGTTTTATGTACATGTATTCTGTTTTATGTACATGTATTCTGTTTTATGTACATGTATTCTGTTTTATGTACATGTATTCTGTTTTATGTTACAGATAACATTTTGTGGTCAAGCTGAGGAAGTTCCAGAGTTACCAGAGCCAGAAGGATCAGTGCTGAAGAAACACTTTAAACAGGTAAAGAATTTTAATATATAATGTGACATATGAATAAATACTAGTGATATGCAGCCATTTTAGTGCTGTCATCATTTGCTGACATAGAGACAGGAATATCACTGACAATGTGACATATGAATAAATACTAGTGATATGCAGCCATTTTAGTGCTGTCATCATTTGCTGACATAGAGACATGAATATCACTGGCAATGTGACATATGAATAAATACTAGTGATATGCAGCCATTTTAGTGCTGTCATCATTTGCTGACATAGGGACAGGAATATCACTGACAATGTGACATACATGTATGAATAAACACTAGTGATATGCAGCCATTTTAGTGCTGTCATCATTTGCTGACATAGAGACAGGAATATCACTGACCACTTTCATTCATTCACTCATTCATTCATTTCTTTTAATTTTCCCAACACAAAGAATAAGTGATACAATTTACATTATATTATAATAATTAAGAAAGTATAAGGGCATTAGGATAATTGTTAGACTTGACTCAAGTCCCAATCCCGTGCCGTCCCCAGAAAACTACTGTTTTGTTATGCTCTGCATTTCCAAACCTGTTCTGCACAGAGGACAGGGACTTGACGAAGCTGCAGTCACCTGATATGTAAATGTATTCACTTATGAATATGTAACATTGCTGCGTGATACATGTTGACCAATCAATCGCACTCAAAAAGAAGACTAGTACATTTGTTATTTATGGATTAATAAGTATTTAAATGACGAATGAAATAAATTTGTGAATAACTAATTAATTATAAAAAAGAAAGCACTAAATGTTCATTTGAATTTAAGTTAATACGTTGTAACATACATTGGGGTCGGTTTTGTTTGCAAAATTTGAATTTAGGGAAGTGCAATTCAACAAATTATGATACTGACACCCCCTTGCCTGCTGCACCTAGACGCGTGCCTATGTTATGTCTTGCACTCAGACTCTGATGTCACCACCGAGTGTAATGAATATTTTACCAGCGGGGCAGCGCTTCCACGCTCCAATTGGTATAGTACATTGTAACAACGTGCAGAGTAAGAAACGACCTCTTCAAGTCCCATTCTCGGGTCCACCTTTTGACGGCGAGCGCGCATTGTACTGTATGCTACGGGAATTGTTTTATAGTAAGTTGGCATAATATGCACGAGAATGGGACTTGAATCAAGTCTAGATAATTGTGTAAGGATGGTCCCCAAGAAGCATCAGCTTGTCGAGTAGAAACCCCACTCAAACAAGAGCAAAAACAAAGAACAATACAGCAATATGAAAAAACGATCCAACTGTGTAACATAACAACTTGGATATTGGTATAGCTACAGTATAAAGTAAACTCGAGGTTGGAATCAAAGTTAGCCTGCTGATAAGTGTTTGCTGATTAATTGAGTTATTATTTTCCGCTTGAACAAGTTTAAACTATGTATTTTTAAAAAGAGATATCCTAGGAATTCTACAGCTGCTTAGTGAAGCGATAGTGAATATCTAGATTTTGGCTAAACATTGAACAGATAGTGTTAAGCAGTTTTTGTGTGTGTGAGCTGATGCATGAAGGTCCCAAGCCATAAAAGGTATATATGTCATCGCTAAAAAGCCAAAAGCAGCTCACAAATAGCAATGTTTACTTCCAAAGTCATCACAAACGAAGGCATATCAAAGGTAAAGGGTCTTTTTATCTCAAAGTCAGACCCTTCAAAACTCCTTGAAGTGCTTTATCAAAGCAAAACAACACTTAATGTCTAGTTGCTATTTGTTTTTCTTAATAGAGCAATGCAACATTAGTTAAACGTTCATGTCCTTACTGCATGTGTACTGCCTTTTTGCTTTCTTCTGACGGAGTATTGCTCCAATCACCTTTCACTGCTACTGTAACATTCATGCCAATAATTACTATGGACATCCAGCATTATTGATGTTGGCCATGTTTACTGGATTACAATTAATTCCATGAAGTACACCTGATGTCTTTACATAAATTCAGTATAATGTCAATGTACACTAATTTACATTGTGATATTATGTTAATTGATTTGGTATTAATTTTGATATTTATATCCAGGCCCTGACGAGTATGAGCCTAAGCCCTCCACCAATCAAAGATTTTGAAGAGTCTCGAGGTGAAGTTGAAGCCATCAGTAGAAGAAGAGAGAACTTCACTGATGAGACAGGGTTTAACCCATTTATTTATGGCAATGATGTTGACTCTGTTGATGTTGCCACACGAGTAGCTATGGTCAAGTTTTTTAACTCGCCTAATGTGTTAGCGCACCATAATGAGCACACACGTACTCTGCGGTTACATCCAAGGCCAGTGGTCGCATTCCAAGTACATAGCTTTGTACAGTCAAGAGTTGTTATATCCAAGTATGTGGAACAACTTGCCAAAACTCAGGTATGTTAATATCCTTTAAACTCTTTCAGGTAATTGTAAAGCTAGTTCTGTCTATCGCGTATATTTGGTTTGTGGTAACACCGTGTGTGTATCTGCTTGCTTGGTAGATAATGTTCCTTTGAGAACTTGCCTTGCTTTATATTCTACTACCGCGAAGTAGATTTCCCATTGGTTCATTCTAATTCTTAAAAAAAATCTATATTGACAAAAAGGGAGACTGCCAACATAGGGCTACATACATGTTTATCACCTGCCTCTCATCACTGTTCACATTGTGAGGGGTTGACATTAATTTGTATTGATCTTGAGTCTAAATTCCATCATTTATAATCTGCTGGAATGAAAGGCAATCAATGATATATGCCCCACATGTACCAATCTACCTTGTGGCTCTTCTACCAAGAAAGGTCATAGGAAAGAGTATCACTCTCATTTGGTACATGTATAACAGCAAGATAAAAACAAACATGCCGTTTCAGAAAGGCTTACCAATCAAAACAGTATGGTCACTTTTTGCTCACAGTCACCATTGAGCAAAAACATTTGCACACCCACATAAAGATCATTCAAACAAAGACGCTAATCATCTTATCAAATGAAAATGCTATTTAGAAGAGATTTAGTGTTACAGTGGGTGTGCATGAGCAATGGGAACAAGTGTTATCAAACCAAGAGACTAGCTTTTATATTAAACTACATGTACAGCATGCTAATAAACTGAAACTGATTGTTTGATTGATTGATTGACTGATTGATTGATTGATTGATTGATTGACTGATTGATTGATTCATTCATTCATTCATTGACTGACTGATTCATTGATTGATTGTTTCATTGACTGATTGATATTGCATCACAGCACCATGTAAATTATTACATGGTGCTAAGGATTATAGGTCTCATAATTCAAACTTCGTCCCAATCACCTTGCATCAAATACTTGGCGATTTGCATCCTTTGGAAAAAGGCGGGACATAAATATGACTATTGTTATTGACTGATTGATTTATTGATTGATTGATTTTACAGGCTGTTGAGTTCTTTGGTGAGTTTTGTTTGAACCCAGTCAATGTGACCTTTTTGCGAATCCAAACTGGAGTGTTTGACCCTCAACTCATTGGTGATAAGTCAAGGTGGTATATGGAGCAGCTGCAACCAGTCAATTTCAAGGTTTGTTAACTCAAGCAAATTGTTATTGCAAGAAAGTGCTATTTAAAGGCACTGGACATGTTTGGTACTTGCCAAAGACCAGTATTCCCACTCAGTGTATTCCAACATATGCAGAAAAACAAATCTGTGAAAATTTGGAGAATAACAAAGAAAAAAGTACATGTTTGCACAAAATTGTGTGCTTTCAGATGCCTGAAAAAGGCCGACAGATATGTGTATTAATGTTTAAAAACAATTTTTTTCTGATAATATTCTAGCTTGGAATTTTCTGGGATAAGATAAAAACAATTTCTGACGAGAGCGATTATATTCTGTAGATTTTAGAATTGAGATAAATGCATACGTTTGACTCTATTTTAAAATAAAAAGACGACGAGCACCACTCAACAATAGCCCTTTTCACACTAGAGCCATTTCCCGGGAAATAAACTCTTGGGAAAATCCTGGGAGTTTTTAACCCGACTTCCACCCCAGCTATCCCAATTTGGTAACTCCCAGGAGTACTATTTCCCGGGAATATGCCTGCTCGTTTTGTTTTACCCCATGGTTAACTCCCTTTACCCTACCCCTTAGCAGGGTTAATTATTTCCTGGGAATAAGTTATTTCCCGGGAAATTCACGAGAGTTTTTGTAGTGTGAAAAGAACGACCAAAAATTCCCATAAATTCCTGGGAAATAACTACATGTATAGTTGGGTATAACAAGGACAACATTTATGGTTGGGAACCATTTGATTATGTTCAATGTTTGTCAATGATTGATTTTAATTAAGAAAATAGAATTAGCTGTTGCAAACTGCTTACCAACCAAATGGACCTATGGTTTATGCGAAAACTTGTTAATGGCCTGTTGTTTCGACCCTAGCAGAGTCTTTCTCCAAGTCTAAAATGACAATTCACACACAACCATTTTAGTTGCTGCACTTTTGCCATTCAAAACATTTGAGTTTGACATAGGAAAAGTGTGATGTTTAGCTCAGACGTATTCCCATGTGTATTTAATCTGAAAAGGACAACTTAATACTTATTTTGAAAATGCTGTGTAAACTAAAACTATGAAGGTTGGACTGTATTATGTTTTGATATATATTGGATGACATTGTACTGCATAAAGGCATCAGTATTGAACTCACTTGCTTTGTTTGCACATTATTTAGGCATGAGTTTCCTGACTGGCTAACCCTGTCTTTATTGACAGGTGTTTTTTGAGAACTGTACTTTAGGTATCCCATCGAGTAGTGGCAGTGAGGCATGGTCAGATTCATCTAATCCTACCGATGAAAGTGGTGAAGAGTCTGATGCTGGAAGCAGTAGTAGCTCATCTTATTCATCTCTTAATGACTTTGTGACTGATATGATGAATAGTGATATCCAGGGAGATGTATTAGGTATGTAGTATCTTCAAGGTTGTGTATGGATGGGGCAAGTTATATCCAATGTTCACAAATTAGATAAATTTTTTGGTTTCTACATGATCGCTGAAACAAATAGCCCTTTATGCTACAATCCCGGCCATATCTCGCTGGGCTCCCCTGCCCCCTTTCAATGATGATTCTGATTGCACGGTCTTCTGCATTACAGTCAACATTGAGCGGGGGGTCGAGGGACGGGGGAGAGAAAAACTTCTGTTTAATTTGGTTGATTTTGTTCAAATTTCACAAAAATGTAATTGTGACTACAGATAATGAAGAGAATGCAGGAGCCAAGAGTCAAGTAGATGAGACAGCTATCTACCATCCACCAGATACACTACAGATCCCTACAGACATGTCACAGAGTGATTCAGCTTACTCATTCCCTGAAACAGATTCATCTAGTAGTCAAGACACATCTACATCACCAGAGGTAAGCCACACTAGCATGTAGAGTTGCATCCGTCCATCATCACAGTAATTATTAATTGGAATGAAACAAAAAAACAGCCGTGACAATCTCTCAGTATTTTTAAGGTTTTAGTTCAATACAGGATACCATGTACATTTGTTATTATACACCCCCTAATATTATTTTATGCATGAGTACACATGGTACATGTACGCCACAATTCTAGCCCAAAACGAGGCTAAAGGCGCAGCCACTACAAGTGGTGGTGAACGTGCACATATAGCCTCATTTTGGGTAAGAATTATGTCATCATGCATGACTATTAAGAGAAGCGTATTCTGAACACTATTTTAATATCACGCTGATTGAATCTGAATATTACGTTATACAAACTGTACAAGAATTGAATGTAATGGTACATGTATATTAATACTGCTTGTCTCAATATGTCATACCCCTTTACCACCTGATTCCTATCATGCCTGTCCTACCTCCTACGTTATCCCACTTTGTGTATCCCATGATATGCTGCTACTACAGTCATCAGATGGTGAAGAGCTAGAGTTAACAGCGGGATGGAGGGTATGCATTGGTTTGTGTTTATCATCAGTAACATATATCTAGACATATAATCTCATCTTAAAGAAAACTGTATTCAATTTAACTAATCCAGAAACATTTAAATTTAAGTCTAAGACTGATTTTGTTTTGTTTTTACCAAACATATTATGTATTCAATCTGTTTGTTACTTAGCTGTGGTTGAGTCAACTTTTTCTTAATGAGGTATTGACAATCCTAGCTTGTTGTTAGAACTAAACACTAAACCTACAAAACATCAAATAGAAACAACTTGTACTCATTTAGAAACCTGGATGAAGAGTAACAGTAGTTTTGTATTTTAACAACCTTATAATGTTTAAAATTCTTGTTCATAATACCCCAAACAGTTTGGTCTAAAGGTGTCACATGACTATTATATGTTTGCTTGGTATTATACTGCTAAAGAAGACATACAATGCATTTTTGCAGTGGTATCTAACGTCCGTCGATATCGGTTTTTTCCCATAACCGATATATCGAAAATTTAACATCGAGTATACTCGATATATCGAGTATTTCCCGCGCGCAAGATGGAAGCCTAAAAACAGCACTTGGTATACTCATGGAGGTAGAAATATATATACCATAGACTGACAGTTTAACAGGGTTACATTTCAACCTGTTTTTGTCTGATCCCCCGAACTTGTTTGTTGTCCAAACAATTTCAGATTGCGTAGTCCCGCCCCGATTATTTCTGGTTTTACAACAAAGTATGATCGCCGCTACCGCTGGCTTGGCCAATTGGTGAACGCTCACCACAATTCTCGATTCGTGATTGGCCATGATTGGCCGTCTCAAAATGACACAGAGCCTTTGTGAGTTGCGTGACTCGCCGACATTAAGGTGTCAGTTGCCGATGCATTGACGTATAGAAGTGTCAATCAAGTTGTCCGACGGGCGCGCAGACTACCTTTACGGTTGAAAATGGTTGAGATAATCATCGAAAAAAAAATCACTAGAAAGTCCCGCAAAACACAGACCTACCACTCAGCGATCACAATACAACGCACGCAGCATGCAGTCACATAGTCGCCAATAAAGGCTCGTAGTCTTTTTACTTTGCATTCTATAACAAAGGCAAGAAACATTGAATGCTAGAACGCCCTCTATTGTCGAAATAACGCAGTGCATCACGCGATACCGCCTTGACCAAAGACTGCATGTGTCTGCGCATACTTGGGCAAACGGGTTTTCCCCCCGAATTGCAATAACCATACACGCTGGTGTGCACGCTTAAACCGTACAACAGCATAGTCTTCGCTGGTGTACGCACGCAATAGCCGCCGACAGCGTGGTCTGCGAAGCATATAGTTCCTCGGAAATGTTAGCTTGTTTACCGAAAACAACACAACGTGCAGGCTTTATTTGACCAAAATGACGCCATTACGATACCTTGGATTGATAGAAAGATTATTTTACTGTATAACGTAAGATTGTTTTCTTCCTTGTTTTGTTTTGTCTTGTTGATTCGGGGAAGTTTTTGCGGGGTATTTTTGCAAAGTCAATAATGCTGTGATGAAGACGCATTGATTTTGATCACATGCACAATGGGAAGTTGCATCTTAAACAGCCGATAGGCTAGGCATACTCTATGGGCTAGGGCAGCAGCGGCGGTTTCTTTTGAGGTTTTACCGTGCGCTCGCCGCGGGGTCGTGAACTTCTGCGGCGGGCCGGCGGCTGATGGCGAAAACACAAAGAACATGCAGCCATACTTGGTTGTAAAACGTATTTTATTTAATAGGGCAACTCAAAATGATGAAACTACATAACGACGACGGCTTTTCTAATACTCAAACACAGATTTCTTTTAAATAATCGGACACTCTTTTGGTATTTTCGATATCATTTAGGAACATCGAAATATTTTCAAAACATCGAAATTTTCGATATATATCGAAAATCCGATATTACGATATGATTATAAAAGTGACATCGGCGATTTCGATGTCAAAAAAATATCGAGTTTTTGAGTATTTTCGATATATCGACGGACGTTAGTGGTATCCAATAACTTTTTGGTTGAATTGGCCATTGGTCAATCACTGGCCAATGACCATAACCATAGCGGTTATTGGTTACAGCCAGAAGAACGCATCCCTAGTTCATGTTTTTTAAGACCATTTGGCTTAAGTGCATTTGGCATTCGACAAGCTTAAGTACGCTTATATCATATGCATTCAATTGCACATACGGTACTCTCCATATATCTATTTGTGTGCACAACCTTCGGTGAAACGGCCTGAGCACAGAAAAGGTACTTCTTGAAAACTTACAAACACACAGCGGGCATTGTGCAAGGTCGGTATCAAAACTGTCACCTCATAAAAACTAAAAGTGTCAGAGGGTCAATTTGCCTTTAATGCGTAAGCCCTCATCATACCCAAACATGCTGTTTTTTTGTGTGCAAACTGTTACTTCGTTTGCACACACATCCCCGGGTTGCCCGTATGTAAACTGTTAGTTCGTTAGCACACACATCCCTGGTTGCCTGTATGGAAACCGTTACTTCGTTTGCACATACATACATGAGGGTTTCTTGCTTTGTATGCATGCACTCAAACCCATGCCGGCTTGCCTGTATGCAAACTGTCAATTTGTCAAAAAGTTGTTTGTTAAAAAGTTTTTATTTGCTATTTACCTTCTTTAACAACTCACTCCTTCCTCGCTAATTTGTGAGAGGAAAAGGTGGCAAACTAAGGGTTCTATTTCCTGCTGGGACAATGTAGAGTTTAGGCTACATCATAAGTGGCTCAGTGCTTCAGTAGATTTGTAGGTAATAAATTGGTGAGTTTTCTTACTATTGTAGAGAATCCCTTAAAATCTAGATAGAATCTGTGTGTGTAAAAGCAGTCCTTACACGTAAACATACAATATTGATTCTTTTGTACCTTTTATATGTTTTTTTATCAGGTAAAACAAAAATAAGATAATTTTTCTGGTACATACAGTACATGTACTAACTTTTGATTAAGCTTTTACATGGTGTATTTAATATTTTAGTTTATTACATTCGCTTCATGTGTAAATATTTGTACATTTATGCTGGGACAGGTTTGTTCCAAATGTCATGTCCTTCAGCTTCCCGAGTAAAACATTCATAAAGGTAAAAATTTCTGCATAAAACTGATATCGTTAGAAATAGTAGGTCTATTGATTGGCCCAAAGATAACATATTATAGATGTCCATTAAGAACCAATTGCAGTAGGTTTTTATTTGAAAGTGTTAATCAACCTGAAACTGCTCCCTGAACTACAATGAAGAGTGAATAGCACAGATCAATCTCTAGATATAATAAGACTAATTAGACTGATTACCCGATCTGAAGGGGTAGGTTCAAAACCGACCCACGCCTTCCCGGTTAAATTGATCAGATCAGTTTAAATGAGCCAAAAAATTCAGTGTGAACGCTATCTGGGTAATCACCTTCTGGATAAAAAAAACACGGTCTCGGTAAAACATTGCCACATGTACTTAAATTTCAACAACCGTTTGTAGCTTGTTTTTCATTATTTCACCATTAATAATTTATGATGCTGTAAAACTTAGTCACAATGCAACTTTATGCTTTTTGAACTAATTCAGATGATTGAACTTAAACTAAATGAAAATTTAACTAAATGAACTAATTTAGATAATTGTTGAGGGGTTGAACTTAAACTTATAAGAAACTCACTTTATGCTTTTTGTTGGGGTGTAGGGGCATTTGTTTGTTGTTGTTGCAGGCATGGTCAGGGAGGAGAAGTAAATGAGAGTGAAGTACATGTCAAGTTCAGTTAGCTTAAAAAAGAAGAAAAAAAAAAAAGGTTTCATTGAAACTTCTCTGGTAGGGTGAAGAACCAATACTATTGTTTGTGGGTTTTGTTTGCTCGTTTAAAGGCAGTGGACACTATCGGTAATTGTCAAAGACTAGTCTTCACAGTTGGCGTATCTCAACATATGCAAGAAATAACTAACCTGTGAAAATTTGAGCTCAATCGGTCATCGTAGTTGCAAGATAATAATGAAAGAAAAAAACACCCTTGTCACACAAAGTTGTGTGCATTTAGATGGTTGATTTTGAGACCTCGAACTCTAAACTTGAGGTCTCAAAATCGAATTTGTGGAAAATAACTTCTATCTCGAAAACTACTCCACTCCAATTCTCTTATGTTTCTCACAATGTTTTATACTGCCAACCTCTCCCCATTACCCTTTGCCAAGTAAGGTTGTATGCTAATAATTATTTTGAGTAATTACCAATAGTGTCCACTGCCTAAGTGTTTAGTTTTTGGTTTTTGGTTTTTTCCTGAGATTTGTTGTTTACTTCATATCATTATATGTTTGGGATATGTTTATTGTTTTTTTGTAAGTTTTAATATGTTTATGTTTGTTATTTGTTTGTGTATTTTTTTTTCTCTTGATGTGGAGTTATACTACTTCGTTTATTCAACAACAATTATCAGCAACAACATACATCAATACAACAAGTGTCCAATACATACTGCTATTATATAACAGATTAAATGAGCTACGGGTTGTAAGACATAGAAATTAAATTGATAACATACAAACAAGAACAACAAGACACATAAATATTTATATATACATTTTGGCGTGACCTATTTATTTATTTATTTATTTATTTATTTATTTATTTATTTATTTATTTATTTATTTATTTATTTATTTATTTATTTATTTATTTATTTTTTTTTTTTTTTTTTTTTTATTTATTTATTTATTTTTTTTTTATATATATATATTTTTATGTATTTTTATATATATAAATATATATATATATATTTTTTTTGGGGTACTTGTTGTTGCTTTCATGTAGCATTTGGTTATAATTAATTGAGTCTAGACCCTATCCTAGTGAAGTGAATAACCAGTAGTTATCAGCCCTTACTGGGGCAAGGTGGTGGAGTCAGGAGTAAAAAGATCACTTGGTTTTGAACAATGTAAGTACTGCAGAGCAAATGTTGCACAGTTATAGAAGTTGAATTTTAGGTAGGCAAGACTTGTGTTTGTCCTTATGGGCTTTGTATGATGATGGTAATGATACAACATGCATTAAGTTGTGTCTTTTTTGTTGACAGAGTAAACCAGGGGTAGACCTGGAAGGAGACAGTGATGCTGATGTAGACAGCCTTCAGTATGATTCAGATACTCCTACCCAAAGGCCAAGCTACAGTAAATATAAAACATCTATCAGTAGTGATTCATCAACACCTATACAACCAGATTCTCCTAGAAGAGGTAGCACCAAAGATGGCCATTCCTCACCAACATTCTTGGAGAAAGTCAATGCATTATTCAGATCTGATTCCTCAGATTCATCCACCCCACCGACACCAACACGAAAAAAACCATCGTTATTGAAGAATATAATGGATCTTGCCCTCGATACAACAGCCAGTAAGGAACCAATAGGTAAGTTTAAACTCTAATCAATTTCTTAGTTTCAAAATGCTCCATTCTGACTTTTCTCTACATGTTCAAAATTGCAGATGACCATCATAGAATGTCTGTGTAGTGCTAGTGTACGTATAAATGTTGAAACTAGAGATAAATAACTAGTTGACTCTCGCTATTATGAACATTGTTACAGTGTTTTTATTTCAAGGGAAATCCAAAAGCCCTGATTGAAGTGTGCACAATGCTACGGGAACAAGAAAACAGTGTAAAGTCCTGTTTGAGAAAAGAGTTTTGTCAGCTAAATAGTCGGCCATTAAATGAGCCAATGGAGCATGGCAAGATCTCTGCTTCAAGTACTAACTTCTGAAAATGGGTTGTCAACTGACATTTGCCTTAAAATCTACAAAAGTCACCACAACATCTACATGTACATGTTGAAGATGTTCTTGTTCACATCCTAAAGGACTGCACAAGTCATATAATCTGTTCATGAAAGAAATTAGAATCATTAGAATTTACAAGAAAGAAGGTGAAAAATCAAGTTGAGCTTCAAGGCACAGCTTTATAAGTGAACTGGGCAGATTGTTTATTTTACAACTACTTACTGGTGTTTGAAGTCTACCTTTTTGACTCGCGGGAAAATCATGTAATGTAAAGTGTCTATTGGGTACATGTGTATTTTGTCTTCAATCAATAAAAACAAAGAGTTGTTATTGGAGACTTTTGTCTAATAGACCGATCCAGTAGGCTCTGCCCGCGTGAGCAAGAACACGTGGGGCTCTCCAATGCCTTTCTGAACAACTTTGCCACGCGCGCCAAGATAGGCGCACGCATGTCGGACCTTAGTGTCAGACCTTTGTTGCGTTGTAATTGGTCGATACGCAATGGGGCGGAGCTTAATGGATCGGTCTATTAGGCTTACTGCCGGCAAAGTCATTGACAGTAAATCCCATGGGTGTAGCAAAGATTCCAGCATGCAGTAGCTTCATCATTCCTACTGAAGTTGCAATGATCATAAAGCTGATTGTGTCTGACTGTATCCATACAAGGAGCATGCTAAATAGTATGCTCAATAGTATTTGTATCCTTTATTGTCAGATCAATCCTATGTTTTAATGAACGATTTGTAGTCGAATTTGATGTTAATCCATCTAAAGTTCAAACTTGTGTTTTGTGTACATAATTGAAGTTTGGTGATGTTAATGGCGTACTGTAGGGGCACAGTGATGATGGCGATGTGTTACACTGGGCAAGTATTATCTGCATGTGAGGTTGCATTCAATCACAATTATCATGTGCAATAACATATATTATGTCATTTGCATGGACATATCATTTAACAGTTAACTTTATGTTGAAACTTTAGTTCTAATTAATGGCATATGACAATGGATTGTTTTTTAACTAATCTGTATTTAGATTTCAACGGTTACATAATTGAAAGAATCAAGTATGATATTCTTCCTACTTGAGTCCGACTTCTGATTTGTTTGCCTTTGGAAAAATCTGATTTTAAAAAAGTGTATCAATTACAGCGTACACCATAGTGTACTTGGTCAGCCCTAGTACTCAATCAGATATTCCAATACCATGCCTGAAGAATAATGTTGCAGTGACCATACACATTGAGTGAGAGACTTTCCAAGGACCAATACCGTGCCTGAAGAATAATGTTGCAGTGACCATACACATTGAGTGAGAGACTTTCCAGGGACCAATACCGTGCCTGAAGAATGATGTTGGAGTGACCATACACATTGAGTGAGACACTTTCCAAGGACCAATACCGTGCCTGAAGAATAATGTTGCAGTGACCATACACATTGAGTGAGAGACTTTCCAAGGACCAATACCGTGCCTGAAGAATAATGTTGGAGTGACCATACACATTGAGTGAGAGACTTTCCAAGGACCAATACCATGCCTGAAGAATAATGTTGGAGTGACCATACACATTGAGTGAGAGACTTTCCAAGGACAAATACCGTGCCTGAAGAATAATGTTGCAGTGACCATACACATTGAGTGAGAGACTTTCCAAGGACCAATACCATGCCTGAAGAATAATGTTGCAGTGACCATACACATTGAGTGAGAGACTTTCCAAGGACCAATACCATGCCTGAAGAATAATGTTGGAGTGACCATACACATTGAGCGAGAGACTTTCCAGGGACCAATACCGTGCCTGAAGAATAATGTTGCAGTGACCATACACATTGAGTGAGAGACTTTCCAAGGACCAATACCGTGCCTGAAGAATAATGTTGGAGTGACCATACACATTGAGTGAGAGACTTTTCAGGGCATAATGTGGTAGTAGACTTACCATGTGATGCATTCAGTATTCTTACAGAACTGTGAACTCGCTTAAAAGCAGTGGACACTATTGGTAATTACTCAAAATAATTGTTAGCATAAAACCTTACTTCGTTACAAGTAATGGGGAGCTGTTGATAGTATAAAACATTGTGAGAAACGGCTCCCTCTGAAGTGATGTAGTTTTCGAGAAAGAAGTAATTTTCCACGAATTTGATTTTGAGACCTCAGATTTAGAATTTGAGGTCCCGAAATCAAGCATCAGAAATCACACAACTTCGTGTGACAAGTGTTTTTTTTTCTTTCATCATTTTCTCGCAACTTCGTTGACCGATCGAGCTAAAATTTTCACAGGTTTGTTATTTCATGCATATGATGAGATACAGCAAGTGAGTAGACTAGTCTTTGACAATTACCATTGATAGTGTCCAATGTCTTTAAACACTCCAATAAACTAAGCAATAATCCCTTGGCACAGGTATGTGAATAATAAGCATGCATTCATCACAGTTATACAATGTTACTGTTTTCAAAATCAAGACAAAAGCGTGTTTAAGTGTTTTGGGAAATTATAGCCTATAGTGCCAAGATGTTGAAATTGGCACAACCTGGGCTCAATTTCATAGAGCTGCTAAGCACGAAAATTTGCTTAGCATGAAATTTCTTCCTTGATAAAAACAGGTTTACCAACCAAATTTCCGCTTGTTGCATTTTGCTTGTTACCATGGTTACTAATATTCAGTTGTTGTTTGCTTATCCTGAAAATCACTTGGAAATTTGGTTGGTAATCCTGTTTTTATCAAAGAAGAAATTTCATGCTAAGCATATTTGTTTGCTTAGAAGCTCTGTGAAATTGGGCACTGGTCTTTATACCATTTGAAGCTTTGGCTAGTTAATGCTAGTGACTCACTGATTGTGTTTAACATTGCTGCAAACACTTCAAGAAGAGAAAACAACATGCCATGCATCATTAACACTCTAAAAACTACTTCAATTTGTAATATCCATACGCTGTGTTACAAATGGCCCGACCTTTGAATACTTCCAGGCAACTGACTTACAAGTGCAATAAAAGGCCAGGGGTCGATTTCACAAAGCACCAAGTCAAGTAATAGTCATCTTAAGATGGCTTGTCAATAATGTCAGTGATTGAAATTGTGACACCACACATTGCTTTTAAAACAATTAAGATTGATACACATTTCACATCAATCTGAATTCTTTGTGAAATCGGCCCCAGACCTTTGAGTAATTAAAGTAGGTAGGAGCAGACTTGGTATTTGTTTATAATACGCTTAGTATTATCAGCAAACATGATTTTACAAACATTGAGTGACCTGATGCGCACACTACCAAGTGCAGCCAACTACATGTTTCTAAACATTGAGTGACCTGACGCGCACACTACCAATGGCAGCCAACTACATAATTCTAAACATTGAGTGACCTGACGCGCACACTACCAATGGCAGCCAACTACATGTTTCTAAACATTGAGTGACCTGATGCGCACACTACTAACTGCAGCCAACTACATGTTTCTAAACATTGAGTGACCTGACGTGCACACTACAAAGTGCAGCCAACTACATGCTTCTAAACATTGAGTGACCTGACGCGCACACTACCAACGGCAGCCAACTACATGTTTCTAAACATTGAGTGACCTGACGTGCACACTACCAACGGCAGCCAACTACATGTTTCTAAACATTGAGTGACCTGACGCGCACACTACCAACGGCAGCCAACTACATGTTTCTAAACATTGAGTGACCTGACGTGCACACTACCAACGGCAGCCAACTACATGTTTCTAAACATTGAGTGACCTGACGCGCACACTACCAATGGCAGCCAACTACATGTTTCTAAACATTGAGTGACCTGACGTGCACACTACCAACGGCAGCCAACTACATGTTTCTAAACATTGAGTGACCTGACGTGCACACTACCAACGGCAGCCAACTACATGTTTCTAAACATTGAGTGACCTGACGCGCACACTACCAACGGCAGCCAACTGCATGCTTCTAAACATTGAGTGACCTGACGTACACACTACCAACTGCAGCCAACTACATGTTTCTAAACATTGAGTGACCTGACGCGCACACTACCAACGGCAGCCAACTACATGCTTCTAAACATTGAGTGACCTGACGTGCACACTACCAACTACAGCCAACTACATGTTTCTAAACATTGAGTGACCTGACTTGCACACTACCAATGGCAGCCAACTACATGTTTCAAAACATTGAGTGACCTGACGTCCACACTACAAAGTGCAGCCATCTACATGTTTCTAAACATTGAGTGACCTGACGCGCACACTACCAATGGCAGCCAACTACATGTTTCTAAACATTGAGTGACCTGATGCGCACACTACCAAGTGCAGCCAACTACATGCTTCTAAACATTGAGTGACCTGACGTGCACACTACCAATGGCAGCCAACTACATGTTTCTAAACATTGAGTGACCTGACGTGCACACTACCAACGGCAGCCAACTACATGTTTCTAAACATTGAGTGACCTGACGTGCACACTACCAACGGCAGCCAACTACATGTTTCTAAACATTGAGTGACCTGACGCGCACACTACCAACGGCAGCCAACTACATGTTTCTGAACATTGAGTGACCTGACGTGCACACTACCAATGGCAGCCAACTACATAATTCTAAACATTGAGTGACCTGACGCGCACACTACCAATGGCAGCCAACTACATGTTTCTAAACATTGAGTGACCTGATGCGCACACTACTAACTGCAGCCAACTACATGTTTCTAAACATTGAGTGACCTGACGTGCACACTACCAACTGCAGCCAACTACATGTTTCTAAACATTGAGTGACCTGACGTGCACACTACCAATGGCAGCCAACTACATGTTTCTAAACATTGAGTGACCTGACGTGCACACTACCAACGGCAGCCAACTACATGTTTCTAAACATTGAGTGACCTGACGTGCACACTACCAACGGCAGCCAACTACATGTTTCTAAACATTGAGTGACCTGACGCGCACACTACCAACGGCAGCCAACTACATGCTTCTAAACATTGAGTGACCTGACTTGCACACTACCAACGGCAACCAACTACATGTTTCTAAACATTGAGTGACCTGACGTGCACACTACCAAGTGCAGCCAACTACATGTTTCTAAACATTGAGTGACCTGACGCGCACACTACCAACGGCAGCCAACTACATGTTTCTGAACATTGAGTGACCTGACGTGCACACTACCAACGGCAGCCAACTACATGTTTCTAAACATTGAGTGACCTGACGCACACACTACCAACGGCAGCCAACTACATGTTTCTGAACATTGAGTGACCTGACGTGCACACTACCAACGGCAGCCAACTACATGTTTCTAAACATTGAGTGACCTGACGTGCACACTACCAACAGCAGCCAACTACATGTTTCTAAACATTGAGTGACCTGACATGCACACTACCAACGGCAGCCAACTACATGTTTCTAAACATTGAGTGACCTGACGCGCACACTACCAACGGCAGCCAAATACATGTTTCTAAACATTGAGTGACCTGACGCGCACACTACCAACTGCAGCCAACTACATGTTTCTAAACATTGAGTGACCTGACGCGCACACTACCAAGTGCAGCCAACTACATGTTTCTAAACATTGAGTGACCTGACGTGCACACTACCAACGGCAGCCAACTACATGTTTCAAAACATTGAGTGACCTGACGCGCACACTACCAAGTGCAGCCAACTACATGTTTCTAAACATTGAGTGACCTGACGCGCACACTACCAAGTGCAGCCAACTTCATGTTTCTAAACATTGAGTGACCTGACGTGCACACTACCAACGGCAGCCAACTACATGTTTCTAAACATTGAGTGACCTGACGCGCACACTACCAATGGCAGCCAACTACATGTTTCTAAACATTGAGTGACCTGACGTGCACACTACCAACGGCAGCCAACTACATGTTTCTGGGTGTAAATAAAGTCTCTTAATGACTTGTTTTTGATTTCATTCAGAGACTTTTAAAACTGTAGCAAGGGTCCCACTAACTGGACCTTTTCATATCTCTTGTTGCTGGGAACAATGGAAAATGTCCTGTTTGATGGGACAACCTGTATCATCTCAAAACAGTACTATTGATCTGATCTTTTTTCTTAGATTGCTACCATAACAAGTAAAATGGAATACCTGGATGATCATTGCTGTGCATTGTGTGACACTTATGTTTTCTAGCAAACACTAAAGCTCCCTTCATACTTCCTGCGAATGCGAATGTGAATGCGAATGCGATACAAATTTTGACATCACAGCTCCATTTTCCTGCGAATACTTTGCAGGAGTTGAGAACAGGTCAACTTTTCTGAACTATTCATTTGGAATTTGTGCCATCAAAATTTTGACGTTGCAGCTTCCATTTTTGCTGCAAATATTTCGCAGGAGTTGAGTGCAAGTCATTTCTCCTGAATTATTTGTTGTGATTTTGTGACTTCAAAGTTTGTATCGCATTGGCATTGGCTGGATGTATTCATGAACAGGGCTTTAGTAGTTGTTTGTACAACCTCTAATGATGCATTGTAATGTACAGGTTCACCTACATCTGTGACTAGTGCTGATCCTGATGAGTATAGTCCAAGTGTCAGGTCAGACCCTGGACCTTATAGAGGCAGTAGTAGAACAACAACTAATGCCATGGGATTACCACTAAGAAAGAAAAAACCATCTTCTCCATTCCCAAGAGGTAAGCTCTTAACACAAATACATATCAATTTACAAAAGAAAATTGAATATTTGTCCCAAATTATTTGCTACATTTTCAGGAAAGATTTTATGCCAAAAGAAATTACACAAATACCAGTTAAACATTTTATAGGTTAATACTACTGAGCTACTAGGCAGAGTGAGACTTTATGCCAATTTTCAGCCATCTGTTCTACAGGCCTGTATGCTTTGTTTTTTGAAAGGGCAAGGGCACCAAGGCATTTTCTTTTTGGTAAAGGGCACCCTATTCTGAGGAAATTGTGAATTTCTACTGGAGCATTTCAAGGGCACCAAGGCAATGACTAGGCGCATGGAGGCAATCACGTTCGTTGCCTCTGTGAAGTATCAGGCCTGTGTTCATCCATTGTTCAGTAAGATGTGAGAGGTTTAGCATCAAGTTTCATTAAAAGTCTTGGTTTATTTCATGGAAACTATTGATCGCTGACAACCCCAATTTTCTGGTTCTCAACCAAACATCCTCTTGGTTAACATGCCAGAGCTCGTTTTGGTTCAAATCCTGCTCTAGTCAATTATTCTTTGTTCAACCCCAAATTATTTAAAATTTATCTAGTCAGTTTTTCTTGTGGTTTATTATTTGAATACTGGAAATTGTTACATCCTTTAGAACTAAAGAGTATTGTACGAATAAATCAGGTTCATAGGTTTGCATATGCTGCAGAATCAAAGCGTTTGAACTTGCTACAGTTAATGTCCTTTTTTCACACATATTGTTGTTTGACTGAATTTAGATACTCGCCGTTCATTAGTGGAGCGTTCTTCACTCATCAGGCACAGCTCAACCAAGAAACCTGAAAAAGATCGCAAAAGACTGTCTATCTCAGATGACAGACCCAACAGGTAGGTTACTATTGGGAAGTGTGGCTTATTAGTAGAGTTTAAATCTGTTAATCTAACCACCTTCCAATTCATTAGTTATTTAATCCGTTTTACCGTGAGCATGACCAGTAGTAGATGAATTACAAATATTGGTTATAGTCTTTATAGTCTATTCACAGTTTGTTTTTATTAAGTTTGTGATTCCTGGTTCATGTGACATGTTTAAATAATGTTTTTGGAGGTCTTTCATTAACTCATAATTTTGAATTAAGTGGCAAAATCAGTCCAAAATCACAAACATTTGTAAAAATATGTTTGTTTTTTAGTGTTTATTTTCTTCAAACTCTTCAAACATTCATCGCTATTAACATGTTCACTAAGTGTTGAGGAAATATCAGTTCAACACCCTGTTAGTCACTTTCTACAACCTCAATTTAAAAGTGAACAAAATTCCTGACAACTATCAAGTGTTTTGGTGTGTTTTTTTACCAAAGTACATGAATTTCTCTTCAAACTGAATCCTCTGTCAGGGCAATATTTGTTCATTTATTTGTAGAAATCTAACCCTCATTCATACATGTAGACTTGTGGTTGCTCAGTGTTATAAGAATGCTAGGTTTACTTTGTGATTTGATCGTTCCCCATCACATTATTTCTCCATGGACTGTTTGCATGAACCCAATAGGTTTGCCAGTACAGTGCAGTATTGGACATCTTAATGGACTCTCACTACCTGATTGCACTGCAAGCTTCTGGACCTCCCAATAATTGGATTCCTGACATGCAGTTTTATAACATGGACCTACACAACAATATTGACCACAGTCTTCAAATTGAATACTTCAATTTATTTAGCCACACATAACGTTCATTGTACACATGTTTAATTCAAACCATTGTTTAGTGACAACATTTCTACAAACAGTAAAGTGAGACTTTTGAGTGATCCTACAGTCATACTCTACAGTGTGTCCCAATAGCCATTAAGACTTCATGCAATAGATGTTTACATACAAACAAGTTCAGGCAACTCATTCAAATAATAAACAAGTTCACATAGAATTCAGGACTATGAAATCGCATAAAAAGCTAAAAAGACTGTGATTTTGCCATGACCTCATGTACAAACTTTGCACTGCTGCGACACAGCAATGACGGCGCGGCCACAGGCAGCGCGCAGCACTTAGGTGCTTGGAACCGTCTATAGCTTTTATGATAATTTGGCAAAAATTTACAAATCCTAAAACATCTGAGATGCTTCTACTGTCTCTACATATCTGTAGCTTAAATGCAATTAGAGAGAGTTTTTAGCCAGCTGTTATCACATCAATAACAGTCATGTATAACGCTAGGTGGTTATATACACCTTGATTAATGACCAATGAATTGTGTTTGTTTTGCAGCAAGAATGATCGATCATTGAAGACATTAATGTGAGCATTTACCGTGACAGATATCCAAATCTTTCCTTCACATAACATTACATATCATTGCATGAGAAGTTACTTCATTAATAGCTTCACTCTCATTGTGTGGATGTATTGCAGTTTGCTTTTCTTTGATTGGCTTTTTAATGGCAATCATTTGGTCACCTCAGTTATATTCTATTCGCTAAAGATGTGCACAAACTATTGAATGCCGTCCAACATGGACTTGATGTACACAAAAATGTGTTGTTTTATTTTAACAAAAAGTAATCTGTGGCATGTTAAGGATTGCTTAATTATACACTGGCAGCTAGGGCACTCTCTACATTTAACTTCTCATAACCTACCCAACATGCCCAAGTAATTGCAATGACAAAAGTCATCAGTTTCTGAAAAAGACTGAACTCACTCAGTGTCTCAAGATGACACATGAAACACCCACATTGCTCTGTAATTGGTTTGTCAGTTTGCAGAATTGTGTCCGTCGAACGAATCTGGAAATCAAATGCTCTGTTTTCATTTTCTATGTAATTTAGAGAAATGTTCCTTACTGTGGTTATATCCCTTGAACTAACGTGTGGTGCGTTCGTTTAGTTTCCAAGTGTCTACCCCCCTGTGCTCACTCGGGTGAGCCCCTGCCATAAGCTAATTGAATGACCACTCGCCCTCTCTTGGTGACGTCATGCACCTGGGGCCAGCCCCCAAGTGACTCACTTCACAAGCAGGGCACTGGGGGCTGACCCGGGTGAGCCCCTGGAATGACGTCGAAGCTACAAACATGTGTTTGAACATACCGGAGGCAGACCGGGGTTGACCCAGGGAAGCTAACCGAATGCACCCATGAACATGTAAGAGTGATACACTGAGGTGAAACAATAATAAATGCGTTTATTAAGGGGGGGGGATGCTTTTAAACATTACGCTGTTAAAACTGTTGATTGAGACTTGAGCATTCCTGAAACCATCTCACTTCCTTAGAGAGCAAAGTGTCGTTTACAGTGTAGTTACCAATCGTTCATATTAATAACCTCATCCTTTGTGCAGGGTCAGTCAAAAAGAAGTGCACAGAGATTTATGAATTAAAAACACCAACTGACACTCAAAAACCCCAGTCAAGCACATATTTACAAGCATTCTTTCCTGCTTATCTGAGATAAAGAATGAAACAAATTGATCATTTCTGAGAGAAGTTTTGCCTATTTTACTGAAAGCACTCATGTTTGTAGCTGTGCATGATGTGTGAATGTTTGAGTAAATCTAAACATCTAAGTAAGAAGCAACAGGTATGAAAAAGTTACTCATTAATTTGTTTTGTCAAGTATTCCGTTGACAGCTTGCAAAATGAGTCACTTGATGAAAAAAACTCTTGAAAAAGAACGATAATTTCTTTCATTCTTTTTTTCTTATAAGCAGGAGAAAGTGCTGTTGAGTGTCATTTGTTTGTTTTGAAAAACATCACCAATCCCTATCAACTTCTTTTTGACTGGCCCTGTAGATTCATTTACTCCTGGTTATGAGAAAACCTGGTTTATGTGTCACTTGGAAGCAACACTTATTTGGATTCAGCCACCACAGCTTGAGTCCCTTGTGCATCACACTTAGCCATTACATGCTATATGTCATTCATGTGATCAGAAATGTTTAACCAGACTAGTTCAAACACATTCAGGCTTTTCAAAAAACACCATCAATCCAAACCGAATATGGCATGACACTCTCTCCTACATCAAAAACAATCACATAAAATATCGTATTGCTGGGTCCTTAGATGAGGTTATCTTAAAGCTAATTTCTCTCATGCACTTTGAGTACCATGCAGACAACCCACCTCCAATTATGATCTAAGTATCATGCAGGCAGTTGGGCTGTAGCTTTGGAATACTTGGTTTGGATTGGTCAACAGCTAAGATGTATTGTAATATCCCTCTGTCAAACTCTGTATTTGCATCCTTTACATTGTGTACATTGAACACACACGTAAATACCTTAGACAGTTTATCCATTCTGATTGTTCGAGAGGGCACACGAGGGGTTGTCTGAATGGATGATATACATGTAACACCAGTTAAAAGTGTTATAACATGACACGCCCGCTTGCACCTGTGCTTGTTCCTATTGGTCGAGAGCAACAGCTAAAACAGTTGTGCCACATCACAGAATATGCGCGACGCGCACGTCATCTCCTTATAAGGAGTTGTTTACCCATGGGCCTTACCATTTCATAGCTGGAGGGGTGTTGTGTTGAAAGAAATCATTTGAAGAATTACAATTTTTGCATTTATTTTATCTTTTGACCAAGAAGAGTTGATGTTTTTTTACCGAAAATGTATTTATGAATGGGAATCAAAGTGTGTTGAATCAGTTTTCAATTAGTGGTTTAAACCCGCCGAGGCCTGGTTCTTGATAATTTACCTCGACGAATCAAGTCCAGGCCTGGGCGCGGGTTTAAACCACTAGTTGAAAACCTCTTCACCACACATTGATTCCCTTAATAATATGCACATGCATGTATAATTGCAATGTAAAATCAAGGACTTGACTGTTAATGAACTACACAGCAGTCTTCAAGACTAACTTGCAGAATAATAAAGTATTCTGAGAACCATATAGTCATTATGCAATCGTTAAAGGCAGGGGACACTATTGGTAATTGCTCAAAATAATTATTAGCATAAAACCTCACTTGGTAACGAGTAATGGGGAGAGGTTGATAGTATAATACATTGTGAGAAACGGCTCCCTCTGAAGTAACCTAGTTTTTGAGAAAGAAGTAATTTTCCACGAATTTGATTTCGTGACCTAAGATTTAGAAATTGAGGTCTCAAAATCAAGCATCTGAAAGTACACAACTTCGCGTGACAAGGGTGTTTTTTTCTTTCATTATTATCTCGCAACTTCAATGACCGATTGAGCTCAAATTTTTTACAGGTTTATTATTTCATGCAAATGATGAGATACAGCAAGTGAAAAGACTGGTCTTTGAAAATTACCAATAGTGTCTACTGTCTTTAATAATAATAATAATAATACCAAAACTTATATAGCGCCCTAATCATGTGTAAACATGCTCTAGGGTGCTGAACATGGAAAAATAGACAAACTAAAACATAAGAAAATACGGAATTATAACAACGGGAGTACAATGCATTGTGGTAACAAATTGTTTTGTTACATGGTAATTACTGCAGGAGGAAGCAAACATCAAGTCAAATATTTTATATTTCTTGATTAATTTGATATTGATTATTGCATCTCGTTGTTTATTGCCCATGAACATTAATCAATGTCCCTAGTAATATATTAGCATAATTAGAACTTCATAAACTCATTGCACAAGGCGCTGGAAATCGCACTCATGAAGGTGGGCATAATCAAGGTATACCCAGTGGGGTACATCACCCATGTTCCCCTCAGTCATGTTATACATCTTTGTAGCAGTGATTAGTTCTTGATCAATACAATTCACAATCTACATGTACTACCATGTTGTAACAGTTTAAACTATTGCTGTTACTGCATACCTTCAGAACCTTGATACTTTTCTTTTGATAGATTATTTTTTGAACCCACGCCGGCTTGTGGAATATTGTAAAGCGGTAGTGCATACTCTGTTGCATATTGGATGCAGACAAACTAGGTAGGGATGCAGCCTATAGAGCTCTCAAACCCTGGCTTGTCAGACAAAACTACAGAGGTTTGGAATCGGGGAGTACACAAAAGGGAGATTTTGAGCATGAATTCCAGTTTCTTTAATAACTCTTTGTATGGGACAACTAAAGTGTCCTAATTTGTCTTTCTCTACTCAAGCGCCATGAGCGCTTTCTTTAGGCGGATACCGGCGCTTATACTAAGTGTTCTTTGTTATTATTATTAATATTATTAATATTATTATTATTATTTCACCATAAGTTTATGCACAGTGCTGCTAAACAATGGAATAAACAGGCGTATTGGCATAAAACCTGCAGTTGATCTCGTACCAAACAAACCTGTTCCTGCATGGACATTGCACACAGGTCTTATACATGTAATAGCTACCAATGGACATTAATGAAAGGGTGTTTATCATCAGGCCTTCATGTCTGTGTTTGTGATCATTTTGGGGTTTAATGTCACCTGGCATCAAGTGGTTTGACTGCCGTGCTGATTAACATTGTCAGCTAAATTCTTTATTTTACAGCTATTTAATTCTTATGCAGAAAATGTAGTATTTACATGTAGGTGTACAGTACATTAGGGATATATCCAATGACTGTTGACCAATCAGATTCCAACATTTCACTTTGCTAGGATATGATAAGTTGCCGTCCTTTTGTCTCATTGAACGCAGAATAATGATAAGTTTCTGTATAATAATATCAATCATGTGGGCAAGATAATGAATACAGTGAACATACAAGTACTTTAGGACATTGCCATCGTCATGCTTGTGGTTGTTGTTTGAAAGTGGCATATGTTTTTTTCTTGCAAGATGTTAGTTTGAAAAGATGTTTCTATTGTTGTACATAAAAATTAGCATGTTTAATTTGTATGCATTGGTCATACATGTACATGTGGCTCCCATATTATTCATAATCTATCATTGTTATTCAGCATGGAAACATTGGTTAAACTCTATTTCAATTTCTCTATTTGTCATGAGCTAATTCTTGTTACTGTATGTCAATTATCATTTTCCTCTAAGATCTGGGATACATCAGTGATTATTGAAATGTGCATTCAAATACAACTGACCTACATTATTCTCACCAAATTAGATGAATCATTGTATTTATGTATGTTTTACCTTGTGTTATGTATAATCATGTCAAACAAAACTTGTTATGAAACGAACTCATATTCAAAACGTACTTATTGATTTTTTCTGTGATCATGCACCCTACATGTACTTCAAATTTATCTGTGGCAAATCTTTTTCAAAGAAAAATTGATTTTATTTTTGTTTAAATACAAAGTTGCACTTGAGACTGGTGAATAATAATGTCTCCATGGTCTGGAAGTTGTTACAATTGGTTTTCATGAATAACATGCCTATACATACAATCAGGAATGAAGTCATTTTATATTTGCCAGTGATGACTGATGACTATTGACTGTGAGATTCTTCACTCTTGACAACTGTATCGTTAACCTTTCAGTGATGATCAGCTGTTTCTTAAAGAGATCACCCGAGGAGTGCTAGAAGGTAACAATGTGGGATGGCTGAACTGGTCTCGTCTCAAGAAGTTAATGCAGAGTGAGAACATGAGAGCTCAGGTTATTAGTCAGCTATCACCTCAAGAAAATACTACCGTACTTGATGATTACATTGAAGATGCGGTAAGACATTACACCCTTTTATCTTTAATTCTTTGTTTTATTTCTTTTGTTGTGCTAGATTTTCAATGAAAACAATGTTGACAAGGCTTGTGAGACCTTGGTGTTTACGTAGGTTTCCAGAATATTAATGAGCTGGGGCAGATTTCATTAAGAGTTAAGGCTAGTCTTATCTCGACTAAGGACGAGTTACTCGTCCTAACTTAGGACTACCTATACCTTTTTTAATATCTCCTCGGACCTCGGATTAGTCCTAAGTTAGGACTAGTCCAAACTCTATGTGAAATCGACCCAAGGAGATGAAACTTTATTAGGTTTTCTCTTGCAAACTGAGAATATCACTCACATTGCTGGTCAGCATACATCAATGCTGCTTTAGCAAGGTGGGTATTGTTATCTACAAGACTTGCATTAATCCAAAGCAAGATTGAGTATGTACCTCTAGCCTGGATGGGAGCACAGCATGCCTCCTAATAGGGTTACATCAAGCCAGCAAGAGCGAATAAAGCATAATCTTTTCAGTTTGTCCACTCAAAGATATGTTGCAGCAAACTCTTGTTTGGAGTGCAGTGCAGCGAGTGCCTAACTTGGAGCATGTTTGAGCATGTTGATGTTGTCCCCTGGTGCTTTGAAGATCTGGAATAGCCTACCATCACCAGTTATGTATTGACATTACAACCGGGGCATACAGTCTTACAACCGGGGCATACAGTCTTACAACCGGGGCATACAGTCTTACAACCGGGGCATACAGTCTTACAACCGGGGCATACAGTCTTACAACCGGGGCATACAGTCTTACAACTGGGGCATACAGTCTTTCAAATGGGGACTCCATGTGCACTTTGTAAGACTGTGACTGCAATGTGATGCTATGGGTCATGTCTCTTACAACTTGCAATCATCTTATTCCAAAATAATTATTTCAAAATTACTGTATTCATAGCTTTATTGCCTAAAAGTAAGTGTTCTAAAGGTTAACCATGCAAATATGGTTCTTAAAAAGTACTGGGCGACATCTGACTCATTTTCACGTACATGGTAGCAGGTCACAATTTATCTTTGCAATCAGCTTGGTTGATCAATGGAAGGTTGTCATTTATGTGTGTTGCTATTTTACATATGAAATATTTCTTTTTTTTCAATCCAAACCATTTGCTATTTATGAACATTTATCAAATTTATCAAAATCAAATTCTTGGCAAATTAATTCTTTTGCAAAAACTATGTTACTTGAGAGGGAGCCGTTCTCTCACAATGTGTTTACTATCAACAGCTCTCCATTGCTTGTTACCAAGTAAGTTTTTATGCTAACAAATATTTTGAGTAATTACCAATAGTGTCTAGTGTCTTTAAAGGCATAAAAAGCATAAAACCTCACTTGGTAACGAGTAATGGGGAGAGGTTGATAGTATAAAACAATGTGAGAAACGGCTCCCTCTAAAGTGACATGGTTTTCAAAAAAAGAAGTATTTTTCAACGAATTTGATTTCGAGACCTCAAGTTTAGAATTTGAGGCCTCGAAATCAACCATCTTAACGCACACAACTTCGTGTGACAATGATGTTTTTTTCCTTCATAGTTATCTCGCAACTCCGACTACCAGTCGAGCTCAAATTTTCACAGGTTTGTTGTTTTATGCATATGTTGACATACACCAAGTGAGGAGACTGGTCTTTGACCATTATCAATAGTGTCCACTGTCTTTAAGGAGGAGTCCAAATACTTTCAATTTTGGCATTGAACAAATTGATGGTTGATGTTACATGTATTTTGATTTGTCTAACAGCAAGTGAGCAAAGCCGTGTACAAGGGGATTGTGTCTGTATTGAAGGCAGTGGTAGCTGGTCTGGAGCATTCCTTCTATAACCAACCTGTTGGAGGGTTTGCAAGTGCATTCGCTGTCCTTGAAATTGCACATACACACTACTTTGGCAAGGAGCCAAACCCAGGCAAGAATAAGAAGAAGGGTGTTATGCAAGGTGGAGGGATAAGAAGTGAGAGTGCATTTGACATTGAGGGATCATTGGTTGTACCATCAGATGGTGTGCAAGTTAGTGAGAGCATGGGTGCTATACCAGAAACACATAGTCTCAATGAGGATAATTTTATTGCTGCTATAGGTGAGGTGTCATATTTTACAATTTTGTTCGTTGTCATATTTGTCCCCCAAATCAGTGAAGAGTTGTAATTTTTATTTTGTTGTCCATGACGTCCTTTGGGAACCCTGTTATGATGTTCCTCACACTGCTAGGACAAGTCAGTACCATTACAGGAAGGAATTTTGTACAGTACACATTGTTTTATTTCATTTTCTTGACTTGGTTCTTAGTTGCATGTTTTCATTTCTTTTAGAAGTGTGCTTCTTTGTCACAATTCCAGGCTCCCTAAATCCAATGCCCAATGTGTCTGTGACTAATAATTTGCCAAACGGTCGGCATGGATGTGTCTATTTGTGTTTTTTTTTAACAGGAAATAAGTGGTTTTGGGAATTTTTTCCGACCCAAAAGTCAACCTATGTGACATCTGTTGAATATACAGTAATATAATAACAGTGTGAGTGAAGTAATAAATGTTGGTGTAGTAGCACTGAAGCTAGCAGTTGGTCGGGTTTTCAGCTTTTTCTAATTAGTTGTTTTAATTGAACACAGGAATAGGTTATAACAAACACAGAGATTTTTTGTTGTGCCCTTCTCACTTTGATCTCGCCAATGACGTTAAACGCCCTTAAACAAATATTAGTACAGATCAAGGTAATGGCGTGTTGTAGACAAGTGGTTTGGTGCACTCATGTTCTGATGAATAAGTCCACATGATGTAGGTTCGAATCCCTGTCATAACACTTGTGTCTCTGAGCAAGATACTTCACTCTCATTGCTTCTCATCACCCAGGGGTAAATGGGTACCTGTGAGGGCAGAGATGGTTCTTGTGATTGATTTAGCTTAGTGCGCTGCATATTTGGCAGTACAGGCTGTTCAGTTTGCATCAACTCCTACTTTTTTTATTCTTTTATGGGATGTGATGAAATGGTCAGACAACTCAAAATCAATACGTTTAGCTGCATTTTCTTTATTTCCTGTTTGTTGCTTCCACAATAATGTTGTTCTAAATATTCTGTCCTGAGTAGTTTGTCTTTTAGTTTGACTAAATAAACAACAGTTGCATCATAACAGGGTTCTAGAATGTTATATTTGACTGGCTTTGTTCAAACCATGTAGTGACTTTGTTGTGTGATAGTGTCATGATAGTGTACATGTACACCTAAGACTGATACATTTATTTCACAGTATGCATTATAATGTGCACTTGATTCATTTGTCAATGGCTAGATAAATTCCACAGCAATGTTAATTCACTAATATTGTTACCAAATCTCTTGAAACTCCATGATATTTGTGAATGTTAACAATAATTTATAGTGATTTATCCATGATGCATATGACTAATAGGCTTTGGCTTGTTGTTTCTTGCTCTTTTTTTCATACTTTTGTCTGAACACGCTGGCCTAATATTGCATGGGAAAGAGAGTAAGGCATACAGTTTGCTGGCATTTCTGGCTGTAATGTGGTGTACATGTATGTGTGTGTGTGTGTGTGTGTGTTTTACCCCTAACTCATTACCTTAAACTGCTACTGTACTGTAAATGCCTACCATTCAATGGAACCAGCTCACCACTTGTTCTGTAATGTTTCTGAGTTTTTGTTGTGACTATATAACTTCATGTTAATTCTAGTGTTGCTATACCTGTACATGTAGGTTGACTCCAAAATGCACAACAAACATGTCCATGTATATAGTGAGAAATCAAAGCAAGGGTGTTTTAATTTGAAGCGAATGTGGGATTTAGTTAATGTTAGCTTGAAAATGTGTGAATAGAGGTGATGTACAAGGGGGACATTATTGAGTTGATAATATCATTGGCATAGCCCTAGTTTTATAAGTGACTCTGGTAACTTACAAACTAAGGGTTTAACCCAATGCAAGAATCGTGGCTTGCATCATTTAACCAGTCTGATTCCCTGTGAGTTTTCTGTGTAGTGTGAGATTGAAATAGATGATATCCATACCATCTTAAAACCTGCAATACATGCACAGTTTAGGATTGATTTGTTTAGCGATGTACATATCCATACCAACTTAAAACCTGCAATACATGCACAGTTTAGGATTGATTTGTTTAGCGATGTACATATCCATACCAACTTAAAACCTGCAATACATGCACAGTTTAGGATTGATTTGTTTAGCGATGTACATATCCATACCAACTTAAAACCTGCAATACACGCACAGTTTAGGATTGATTTGTTTAGCGATGTACATATCCATACCAACTTAAAACCTGCAATACACGCACAGTTTAGGATTGATTTGTTTAGCGATGTACATATCCATACCAACTTAAAACCTGCAATACACGCACAGTTTAGGATTGATTTGTTTAGCGATGTACATATCCATACCAACTTAAAACCTGCAATACATGCACAGTTTAGGATTGATTTGTTTAGCGATGTACATATCCATACCATCTTAAAACCTGCAATACACGCACAGTTTAGGATTGATTTGTTTAGCGATGTACATATCCATACCATCTTAAAACCTGCAATACATGCACAGTTTAGGATTGATTTGTTTAGCGATGTATATATCCATACCAACTTAAAACCTGCAATACACGCACAGTTTAGGATTGATTTGTTTAGCGATGTACATATCCATACCAACTTAAAACCTGCAATACATGCACAGTTTAGGATTGATTTGTTTAGCGATGTACATATCCATACCAACTTAAAACCTGCAATACATGCACAGTTTAGGATTGATTTGTTTAGCGATGTACATATTATCCACTCCAACTTAAAACCTGCAATACACGCACAGTTTAGGATTGATTTGTTTAGCGATGTACATATCCATACCAACTTAAAACCTGCAATACACGCACAGTTTAGGATTGATTTGTTTAGCGATGTACATATCCATACCAACTTAAAACCTGCAATACACGCACAGTTTAGGATTGATTTGTTTAGCGATGTACATATCCATACCAACTTAAAACCTGCAATACACGCACAGTTTAGGATTGATTTGTTTAGCGATGTACGTATTATCCACTCCAACTTAAAACCTGCAATACATGCACAGTTTAGGATTGATTTGTTTAGCGATGTACATATCCATACCATCTTAAAACCTGCAATACACGCACAGTTTAGGATTGATTTGTTTAGCGATGTACATATCCATACCATCTTAAAACCTGCAATACACGCACAGTTTAGGATTGATTTGTTTAGCGATGTACATATCCATACCATCTTAAAACCTGCAATACATGCACAGTTTAGGATTGATTTGTTTAGCGATGTACATATCCATACCAACTTAAAACCTGCAATACATGCACAGTTTAGGATTGATTTGTTTAGCGATGTACATATCCATACCAACTTAAAACCTGCAATACACGCACAGTTTAGGATTGATTTGTTTAGCGATGTACATATCCATACCAACTTAAAACCTGCAATACATGCACAGTTTAGGATTGATTTGTTTAGCGATGTACATATCCATACCATCTTAAAACCTGCAATACATGCACAGTTTAGAATTGATTTGTTTAGCGATGTACATATCCATACCAACTTAAAACCTGCAATACACGCACAGTTTAGGATTGATTTGTTTAGCGATGTACATATCCATACCAACTTAAAACCTGCAATACATGCACAGTTTAGGATTGATTTGTTTAGCGATGTACATATCCATACCATCTTAAAACCTGCAATACATGCACAGTTTAGGATTGATTTGTTTAGCGATGTACATATCCATACCAACTTAAAACCTGCAATACACGCACAGTTTAGGATTGATTTGTTTAGCGATGTACATATCCATACCAACTTAAAACCTGCAATACACGCACAGTTTAGGATTGATTTGTTTAGCGATGTACATATCCATACCATCTTAAAACCTGCAATACACGCACAGTTTAGGATTGATTTGTTTAGCGATGTACATATCCATACCAACTTAAAACCTGCAATACACGCACAGTTTAGGATTGATTTGTTTAGCGATGTACATATCCATACCATCTTAAAACCTGCAATACACGCACAGTTTAGGATTGATTTGTTTAGCGATGTACATATCCATACCATCTTAAAACCTGCAATACACGCACAGTTTAGGATTGATTTGTTTAGCGATGTACATATTATCCACACCATCTTAAAACCTGCAATACACGCACAGTTTAGGATTGATTTGTTTAGCGATGTACATATCCATACCATCTTAAAACCTGCAATACACGCACAGTTTAGGATTGATCTGTTTAGCGATGTACATATCCATACCATCTCAAAACCTGCAATACACGCACAGTTTAGGATTGATCTGTTTAGCGATGTACATATCCATACCATCTTAAAACCTGCAATACATGCACAGTTTAGGATTGATTTGTTTAGCGATGTACATATCCATACCAACTTAAAACCTGCAATACACGCACAGTTTAGGATTGATTTGTTTAGCGATGTACATATCCACACCAACTTAAAACCTGCAATACATGCACAGTTTAGGATTGATTTGTTTAGCGATGTACATATTATCCACACCATCTTAAAACCTGCAATACATGCACAGTTTAGGATTGATCTGTTTAGCGATGTACATATTTTTCATACCAACTTTTAGTTTAATGTTTAGGAATGAAGGATTGCATAAAATGTATGATGAATGTGTGTACATGTTTTTTTATTCTTGTTTATGATTATCTTACCATGGGTCATCTCTCTTTGTTCTTCTTTGCTCAAATTCATTCAATTGTTGCAACTATTTTAATAAAGTCACCCAAAAATGTAACACATGAATATGTTCAAAATTTTTTGAAAATGTACAAATCATGGACAACTAAATACCTACAATAGGCAGCTACTTTTTTTCCCAGTTTAAAAGAAACTTAATTTATGTACCCACATGACAATTTGAATGCAATGTGTGTCATTTAATAAGATGAAACTCCACATTTTCACAAGTTTCCTTACATGTACGAATGTAATCCAGTCATTGTATTTGAATTAGATGTTAAGCCATGTTTCTGTACATTACACCCTCCCTCCCTTCCTAAACCAGTCTAGTTCAATGGAAAATACTCACTACTCACCTGTCATTGCTTAAAACTGTTAGAGAAATCATAAACAACAGACATTTTAAAGAAATTTCTTACGTACATACCTTTAAAATCATTTTAATAAAGACCTTTTTCACGCTATCACCACCTTGGTCATGTTCCCTGTTTCCACTGTAACAAATGCTAACATTCAATGCGCAAACATGGCGCCAGACTATTATTTCATCCAGCCTCAGTTTGGTTGCAATGAGTTTGAATGGAGTAAAATCAAGATGGCCACACTGTGATAAAGGTCTACATCTTTATGTCCTTGGCCTAATGTCATGGCAGTGCTAACCACCATGCGCTTATGGTGCCCTGTAAAAGCGCACAAGTTTAGATGCTGTAAGGGCAGAATTGTGCTGTAAGCAGAGCCATTACATTGAGACCTGGGCCCAATTTCATGGCTCTGCTAACAGCCAAATTCTGTGCCTAAGATCACCATTCTTCGCTTACGTGCAAGCACAGAATGTCTGCGCTAGCTCTGTAAGCGTAAAGTGCCTAAATTCCTTGCAAAGCCATTGTGAAATACGTTTGGCCTAAGCACAGAATTCCCTGCTTCTGTAACTAAGCGCCGATTCCTTGCTTAGGGTAAGCAGAGCCATGAAATTGGGCCCAGTAGGTCACAACACAATCAAATTGCTCCAATAGCTGTCTGGTTCCAAAGGTGCAAAACACAAAAACAGCTAATAATATTGAGAATATATTTGATGAAGTAATAAGGCACAAGGTGTAATGATCAATTGATGCTTATTTGACTCTATAGGTTGGGAGAAACGTGGATCTGTTGTGAGCAGCAGTAGCACTAGCACAGAGGAAGGAGCCATAAGAGGTATGTCATTAATGCATCACTACAGTGCACCACTCCACTTTGCCATGTGCCAACACACATTCACAACAGTGCACCACTCCACTTTGCCATGTGCCAACACACATTCACAACAGTGCACCACTCCACTTTGCCATGTGCCAACACACATTCACTACAGTGCACCACTCCACTTTGCCATGTGCCAACACACATTCACTATAGTGCACCACTCCCCTTTGCCATGTGCCAACACACATTCACAACAGTGCACCACTCCCCTTTGCCATGTGCCAACACACATTCACTATAGTGCACCACTCCCCTTTGCCATGTGCCAACACACAATCACTACAGTGCACCACTCCCCTTTGCCATGTGCCAACACACATTCACTACAGTGCACCACTCCACTTTGCCATGTGCCAACACACATTCACTACAGTGCACCACTCCACTTTGCCATGTGCCAACACACATTCACTACAGTGCACCACTCCCCTTTGCCATGTGCCAACACACTTTCACTACAGTGCACCACTCCACTTTGCCATGTGCCAACACACATTCACTACAGTGCACCACTCCACTTTGCCATGTGCCAACACACATTCACTACAGTGCACCACTCCCCTTTGCCATGTGCCAACACACATTCACTACAGTGCACCACTCCACTTTGCCATGTGCCAACACACATTCACTATAGTGCACCACTCCCCTTTGCCATGTGCCAACACACTTTCACTACAGTGCACCACTCCACTTTGCCATGTGCCAACACACATTCACTATAGTGCACCACTCCCCTTTGCCATGTGCCAACACACATTCACTACAGTGCACCACTCCCCTTTGCCATGTGCCAACACACATTCACTACAGTGCACCACTCCACTTTGCCATGTGCCAACACAAATTCACTACAGTGCACCACTCCCCTTTGCCATGTGCCAACACACATTCACTACAGTGCACCACTCCCCTTTGCCATGTGCCAACACACATTCACTACAGTGCACCACTCCACTTTGCCATGTGCCAACACACATTCACTACAGTGCACCACTCCACTTTGCCATGTACCAACACACATTCACTACAGTGCACCACTCCACTTTGCCATGTGCCAACACACATTCACAACAGTGCACCACTCCACTTTGCCATGTGCCAACACACATTCACAACAGTGCACCACTCCACTTTGCCATGTGCCAACACACATTCACAACAGTGCACCACTCCCCTTTGCCATGTGCCAACACACATTCACAACAGTGCACCACTCCACTTTGCCATGTGCCAACACACATTCACAACAGTGCACCACTCCACTTTGCCATGTGCCAACACACATTCACAACAGTGCACCACTCCACTTTGCCATGTGCCAACACACATTCACAACAGTGCACCACTCCCCTTTGCCATGTGCCAACACACATTCACTATAGTGCACCACTCCACTTTGCCATGTGCCAACACACATTCACTACAGTGCACCAATCCACTTTGCCATGTGCCAACACACATTCACAACAGTGCACCACTCCACGTTGCCATGTGCCAACACACATTCACAACATTCACCTGAACCAAGTGTCGTCCCATTTCATTCATGTACAAAATAGACACAGCGTAATATAGGAAACTCTGAATAAACTGAAAACTTATCTGTTTTCCAATGTTGTTCTACTATATTCATAATTCAATTCAATTCAATTCAATTCAATTCAATAAACGTTTATTCCATACTCTCGTTGGAAAAAAAAAAGTGAGAATTAAACAGTACGTAGAAGTTTAACAAATCTAAAGTGTATTAAATTTTACAGAAAAACAATATAATCTAAAAGCAAATAATAAATTAACAAACTAGGAATTAACTATGTACAAGACAGGAGCGAGAGCATGAGGCTGTTAGATAAGCCGTGGCTTGTAGACAATAGCCTTTCTACAGACAAGAAAACACACAAACAAACAAACAAACAAACAAACAAATAAACATCGAAGATGAAACAAGGGCACGACAATTACGCAATGACAATACAAAATGCTGACGACAAATGCAAAAACACAAAGAATGTTAGACCAGGCTTACTGAAGACGACAAAAGAAAATAGATAAGTGGAGAGAAAAGCTATGTTACATAGTGAGAGAGGAGGACTCTTTTGTAAGAGATCTTAAATCGACCCACGGACGGCATTGTTCTTAAACTGCAAGAGATAGCATTCCAAAGACATGGACAAGTGAATCGAAGGGTGTTGCTAGAGTACAGGGTGCGGGTGAAAGGAAGAAACAGGTTATTACGGGATCTGGTTGAGTAGTCCTGGACTTCATGAACCGATGTGATGACCAAAAAATGCTAATTGTGCCATGAAAACCGTGGTTTTCTTATAACTACCCCACGTGACGCACTCTCCACCAATAGGAATAGCGAAACTGTCTTGAGGTATTTATGAATAGAAGATTAATCATTTAGATACTGCATCTGGAGTGAAACTGACAATCCAATCTTAGGCCAGGTGCACTATTCAAGCTATGTAATGTATGAACTACATGTACTGGTCACATTCATTTTCAATGAATATGCATTACAAATCAGACATGAGGGTTTCCCTATGAATATTCATTGATATAATGAGTGTGTTGGTGTGAAATTGTTTTTTTTAGTAAACTCTCCAATGATGGAAGGGAATCGTAATGACAGTGCTTATGAGTTGATTGATATGTCTGAAGTAAGTGTTGGTGGAAGTACTGGTGCTGGAGTACATGGAGCAGTCAGTATAGCGGCAGGAGTAGCTGTTACAGGTAAGACTATTAGTAATCTCTATGCACCTTCAAAGAATGCCTCTTGCACATTAATAGTTTGGCTATTGTTCTATTGTTGTGATTTGTATTAATTGCCTTTCTGCTAAAACTATTTCATTTCTCTTCTACTCTACCGGTCACTTGATGTTCTTCCATTTTGTGCTCTTCAATAATAAACCATTGCTTGGTTATTCTTGCTGTCCATTGAGGTTTGTTGGAATTTTTTTCTTCTGCTTAAACATTTGGTTGCACATCGTAAAATTTGTCTTTGTTTTATTTTGTAGACAACTCAGGTATGGCATGGCATCATTAAAAATTGTATGGAATCAGGGGTCATTCATCCCAATTATTAACATGTTCACAAGCATTCAAACTGTAGGCCGAGAGGGCAGGGGTGAATGCCTGCTGTACATTTTATACCTTCATGGGCCTTTGACGCTGGTTTTGTGTGTATCTGTTTTACCTTTTAAAAGTAGGATAAGCTGCGTCTTCTATGCAACAAACTATGGTGTCTGTTTAATACGTGTCATTCTTTATATATTTCTTATAACCGTGCTCATAATAAATCTATAGGGTTTGTAGAACAATGTGGAAAACGCCCCAGTTTTCTTCGTACACTTTAGGGGAGGGAGGGGATATGGACAAAGTGTGCACTTGTACGCTTGTGAAAATGATGATAATTGTGAAAGACCCCTTACATTAGTAAGCACTTTATTATCTCATAGTCTGTCATTTATTACGGACAATTTTAATTAAATATTATGTGAAAATTTACATATGTAAAATAAGAACAAGTATGATTAAGATTTGATTAATCAATGTTTTGGGGTATGGTACATTTTCAAATAAAGATACATATCATTTGCAAGAAATCACAATACGATTTAGTAATACATGTAAGGGACATTTTTTCACACGCGGCCAAATTTCAGACAAATTTTCTAAATATTGAATGATTTTGTTTTTGTATCAAGATTTATAAGGAAGGCTCTCAGATTGCATTTTGACTAACTTTCCCATGTTATATAAAATGTTGAACTCAGGTGCAATAGGTTCCAATTTGGAAATGACAACACAGCCAGGAAGTAATAGTGATGGTACAGATCAACTGGAGAATGACACTGATGCAATACAACAAGATATATATAAACAGTCAGTTAACGACATTGAAAATAACAACACTGGGAATGTTAATGATGAAGGGATTACGTTTCAAGCCAGAAAAGACACTATTGAGTCCCACACAGATATCAGCAACTCCATACAGCCTAAAGAAATCATTGTACGTCGAGAGAAGTTCTCTGAAAAGATCTGCAGTCTTGATTCTGAGGTATCTGAAGCCAGCACGTTAGTAAGTTACAACAGCACAGACACGCTTGGCAATGAGAGTGATAGCAGTTCAACATGTGGTGAAGGACGTCTGCGCCGGTCACGTATTACACATCAGTCAATAAGATCTGTAATGTCAGACAGTGAAGTAGAACTTAATGGGGTAAGTAAATTACTCACACTTCATCTTGTCAAATTATCTCTGAGCCCCTTGTAGTACCTAATACATTAGAGAGGTTTCGCAAGTCTACGGATACACATACAGATACCTATTCGTTGACACTTTGTGTGTTTACGTGACGCGTATCCGCCACTATCCTATTTTGCACACACGTTAGCAGGAGCTGATACGCGTTGTAGAAAAACGAATACTGTTTTGCAGACTTTTAGTTGTCTTTTTGTCCCAGATCAAAAACATTTCCCAGGGAATTGCTTTCACATGCTCAATATAGATAGACAATTGTTAGTAATTTGCAAGCAAAACGATGAAAAATACAAGGTGTAAAACACAAGGTCTATATCGGTCATGTGTCAAAAAAACACTTGTGATGAATGCGAGCTCTCTCATCAAGTGACACATACCTATATTTTGCGTAACAAAATCCAACACGCGGCTGATGTGAACGGATACGGTTATCATATGTGATCTGTATCTGCAGTCTTGTGAAACCTTGTGAAACAAATATTGACTGCTTTAAGTGCTAGTTTAAAAAGACAACTCTCCTAGTAATCCTGTGGTGAAACCTAGGGAAAAAAAGAATGTTCCACAGAACACCGAGGGAGTCATAGTTTAAACCACAGCACGGGTAAAAGCAGTCAATAAGCAGTCATTAATAGATTGATTGCACATGCGTCATTGGCTGAGAGTTGTGCTGAGTACGTACACACATGCACTTTCCCATTGTTTATCATCAAATATGGCAGTCCATGACGCTGTCTGCAATCCATCTATTGTTTTATAACACCCCAAACATATGTTGTGCCTAGATCTATAGAAATCTGCTGTTGCTATGGGTCTAGTTCACTGGTTACTATGGGTATAGTACATTGATTGCTGGATGTTTAGTGTGTAACAAAGCTTTCTAGTCAATAAACACATCATGTGATGTGCTCTAAACCAATTAAAATGCATAATTCTTGTTAGGGGTGTTATAATACTAATAGCATAAATTATCTTTGAGACTTGTTCAATGAAAGATGCAAAACATGTAATCTCATAACATTGTGAATAGAGATTATTATAGAGTTTAATAGATGTTAAATTTGCAACAGAGATTAAGAATTTTTTATTTGGTTTCACCCAAAGTGTGTAAATTTGGTTCTTTTCCTGAGTTCTGTTAAAGGGTGTATGTAACTTTTGTAGGACAAAAAACACAATGTCCACAGATTTACACTAAACTTACACAGTTTGAGGATAATGATGGTTGAAAGCTTCCCTCAAAATATTACTTGCTCAGTGATCATGAGACGAGAAATTATTTTAGCATCTAAAACGTATTTTCATGACATTGTTTTACTCATTTCTCAAAAAATGCATCACCTCAGCAACTAATATTTCAAGGTACGCTTTCTACTATCATTATCTTCAAATGGTGTAAGTTTGATGCAAATCTGTGGACATTGTGTTTTGTGTTACAAAAAGTACCCAAATCCTTTAAAGAATCCACAGGCATGTTACTACACCGTAGGTGTGAATCGAACCCACGACCTTTGCCATTCTTTGCCACTCTTTTTTAGAGTTAAATGTGTCATATAATATTGATGACTAGCCATGTGTAAAGGACATATTTATTTTCACGAAATGAACTGGCTGTTCAGTTTGAGACTAGTCTGCAAGTAAGTTAATTCTCTGAAAGTAAAGTGAAGTAACTTGTTTTGTTTGTAGCTATCATCCATTGGTGGAAGGCGACGATCTCCCATCACATGGAGTTGTAAAAGCTGTGTGAGTGCTGGCTTCCGTTACCATGGAGGAAACATGATTGCTACCGATACAGATACCTCAGAACTCATCTTGCGACACTATGTGTTTGAAGCACTAATTGGTACATGTATGCACAATTTTAACAAACCTTGACTCTCTATCGCATTTTCTACAACCAATTCTTAGGTTCTTTTCTTCTTATAGGATTATTGTACGAAGAACAAGCTTTTTGATTCGCAAAGATTTATGTTTTTGATTCTTCAGAATTTGTATTTTTGGTTAGAAGTGCCTAGATGATTGATGGAGTTGTGTTTTTGTGATATTACACATTATCACATGCTAGCTTTGGCATATTTTGAGCCGGAAGTTGCAAAACTTGATGCAGTCTAGATGCAAGTGTGCATGATATCAACATTTCAAATTCTATTGGATAATCTTCTATCCAAGCTCTAAGCATTTGAACAATAAAGTGAAGATAATTTTAAAATTTATGTTTATATTTTTTTTTTTTTTTTTACATCAAAACATCCATCAGGTTTAAAGGAACGTTACAGAATTGGTAAGAAACAAAAATCGTGAAAATCACAGATTTACATAAAACTTACACGGCCTAACGATGATGATAGAAGAAAACATCCATTGAAATATTTCTGTCTGAATGGTCATATTTGATGAGAAGTAAATAATCGCGTTTGGAATATATTGCTCAGTGAGCGTTGTATTCCCTGTTGGTTTGGCATCGATGTACATTCGTGACCCAGATGGCTGATCGATCTTGAACTTCTACAGGTTTGTCAGTTTATATATATGATGGATTACATAAAGTGCTTGCACTGCCAGCAACCGTTTTGTTAGTAAAAAAAATTCTGTAATGTTCCTTTAATTAATCAAATGTATAGTGTGTTATCCATGATTGGTAGTGAAACAAATGTTAACAGGCAATATTTGTTGTCTTCTTTTTAGCTAAGGACAGATCTCCAATTTGGGATGAGGTTCAGTTCTGGGAGGATGCTTTTCTTGATGCTGTAGCCGCTGAGAGAGATGCAGTTGGTATGGACCAAGGGCCAGCTGAGATGATTCATAGGTAACAATAATAAGAATAATAATATCAAAGTCTTATATAGGGCACGTATCTACCAAACAAGGTACTTACAGTACCGATTGAAAATAACTAGACGCCGTGCGATAAATCCCACGCGCAAACGGGCGTGGAGGTTGGCGCGATAACATGTCTTGAAAAAAAGTCAAATAGCCGTCGGTATATTAACGCGTGACTCACGCGTGGAGTGCCACGCGCTAAACTTGCAACACCCACGCGACATTTTGCGTGATTACGAGAGAATGAATAGTGCTTTGATGTCGCTCAATTCCCATGATTATCCCCATAATGAAGGTTGCTTTGCTGGAGTGTAATTCACCGTTATTACTGAGATTGAAGGATGCTTTGATGTTGCGTGATTCACCGGCGCCATACATGTGTAGTTGATTATTTTGGGTGTTTAAATAATGGTCTTTTAAAATGAATTTGGCGGTCTGATTATGAAAAAAATAGACTCAATGTGTATTTTCATTGTTGTGAAATTAAATGCCAGTCGCTGACGGCATCTTGTGTCTGTAATTAGGTGTCGGCATCTTGTGTCTGTGATTAGGTGTCGGCAACTTGTGTCTGTGATTGGAAGTTGGTATTGCTTGAGTTGTGATTGGTTATAAGCCAAGACAATGTTCAACTTGGTTCACCTTTGAGAAGTCTGCGTCGTCGCCATATTTTCTTTGGTCAAATACCATCTGCGCGAAGCCCACGCGTGGAGCGCCATGCGCTAAACTGGCAGTACCCTACCGACATTTTGCGTGATTTCCCGAGAATGTACGTTCTTTGATTATGCCTGATTTACCGGCGCCATACATGTACATGTACATAGTTGATTACTTTGTAACGTCGGCATCTTGGGTCTGTGATTAGGTGTCGGCATCTTGTGTCTGTGATTAGGTTTCGGCAACTTGTGTCTGTGATTGGAAGTTTGCATTATTTTGCTTGAGTTGTGTCCAGTTGGTTAAAGTCCAGACAATGTTCTTAAACCTTTTAGAAGTCTGGGTCCCCATTTTCTTTGGTCCAAGACCACCAACGACGTGGCCCACGCATGGAGCGCCACGATTGTCATTATATAAAAAAAACATATACTCCAGGCAGGTGTATCCTGGCTGTAGTATTATTTGTTGTAAAATTAAATGCCAGTCGGTGTCGGCAACTAGTTGTGTATGTGATCGGAATTCATTCGATTGAGGTGTGATGACGTGATATACGCCTGGGCAATTTCAGCCACGGTTCAACTGTTAAGAAGTTTGCGTCCGTATTTTCTGTGAGTATGATTGACACTCTTATCGAGATCCAATCATGTCTTATCTTAACCCCCCCCCCCCCCAGTTTGTTATACATTTTTTTTCCCTCAAAAGACAAGCCGCTGGGTTGCGCGGTGTCTCTGTGGTTTTCTTTGGGTTCGGTGGTCCCCTGGCCAAATTAATGCCAGTTGAAATGACATTGGAAATTTAACAGCCAATTGGAAAATTGTGTTTTGCAATATGACCAGTCTTGATTTGTGTATAGGTATCGCCTCCAGTAATGACTTAGACTACGTTTGTTGACGATAAAACTACTTTAGTGATGGTACCCAACCCTTCCTCTTCGGTACGGTAGATTAGTACGGTAGACTAATACAATATTAATACAATATTATCAATGTTATCAATATTATCAATATTATCAATATTATCAATATTATCAATATTAACAATTTGTTTAAGAGTCGGTTTTAAAAGTACCTGTTTTTAATTAACAATGGATGTTTATTTTGAGCATAACAAAATGTACTTTTCACAAAGGAAATTATTTGACGCTTGAAATGTTGTTTGTCTTTTGTTACTGAAAATCTGATCTGTGTCCAACTTGTTATTTTTGAGTAATAATATTAATGCCAACAAAAAGCGGAACGCCATCACAAGTTATTGCCCAACTATTAAACTGTTAAAATATTAACATTTAGTTCGGCACAGGCAAGCGTATACATATTCAAATGGGCAACTGTAAGTGACTTTGCGGTGACGTTTTTCAAGCATCAGGACATTTTTATTAGTTGGTTAATTTTATTGCGGATCGCGGCGTTGTTTTTTTCTTGGAAAAAAAACCAATCAAAATCCACACAAATTGTAGTTGTGTTCGCCCGGTGGCGAACATACAACATTTTTAGTTTACAATAATATATAATTTAATTCAATTTTGTTTCATCACACCCGCTCCCCCCCCCCCCCCCCCCTCCCGGCAACGTAAACAATTTTAAGGTATGGATATACGTTTACCTCATATTTAGGTGAAGGCAAACGGATTGCTGTGAATCTCCCATAAAGTGTATTGAAGAAGTAAAATACGGCTACGTTTGTGGATGATAAAATTACTCTAGAGTGTCGTACCCAACCCTTCCTCTTCGGTACGGTAGATTAATACACATGACAATCATATTAACAATTTGTTTTTGAGTCGGTTTTAAAGATACTTGTTTTTAATAACCATCGCCGTTTATTGATAAAAATGTACGTATCACAAAGGAATTTTTTGCGTTCATGTCTTTGGTTAATGAAGGACTAGAAAACTATCCAAAGATCGTTGTCAATTTGATTCTGAAAATACTCTAGCGACCGTATGTCTCCCTCTTCGGAACCGCGTGGATCAACATCTGACCGTAAATTGATTTTGTTCAAAGTAAGTCTTTAAAGTTAAGTGTATTATAATTAACCTCGGGCGATATTTTTTCATTAAAGATTTATTTAACATAATTTTGTTCTGGTGCCGTCTTTGGTTTTAAAACCACACTAAAATAATATTGAAACAAATCGCAATCCATATTTTTCGTGTCCGCCCGCCCGGCGACGAATAATAATAATTTACACTTTTGGTCAAGTTATCTTAACATTATGAATAATTGAAGTCGATTTTGTTTTCTTATATCCACACCCCCTGTTTACCAAAATACAAATTTTCAGCTATGGATAATATACGAATAAGGGTTGAACTTTTGATGATGTTGACCTCATTTTTATTTAAGTAAAGCCAAACGGATTAATGTGAATCTCCCATGTATATTAAATTTATAATGATATCCGTTTGAGGATGATAACATTACTGTAGCGATCGTACCCAATACAACCCTTTCAATAGATTAATTATGACAATCAATGTGATTTTTTTTTTTTTTAACCATTGCTGTTTATTTTGGTCAAAATGGATATATTTGACGCTCCTGTTTTGTCTTTGGTTACTGAAGGACTAAAACTATCCAAAGATCGTTTCAAATTTGGTTTAAAAATTACCCAGGCTAGCGATCGTACATCCGTAACTCTCCCTCTTCAGTTCCGTGGATTAAAGCTTGACCGTAAATATTAACAAGTAAAAAAAAATCAAAGTCGTATTTTTGATTTAGTCTCCGACAAAGGTTCCTGCTACCATTACAACGTAAGTTTAGTATTGCCGTTTTTAAAAGTCATATACCAAACGTATACACTATGCGGATATGCACACTGCTCGTAGAATTAGTTTGCTCTCTAAACAAAGAGGAGAGCAAAATAATCGATAATGAAAGCTGACTGTACTGTGTGGATAATATAATACGCGCATGTTTAAAAGACTGTCAAGTTTTAAAACAGAATCTGCCAGGTGAAGTAATACATTGTAACAAACCACAGCCAGCGTGTCATACGCAAACGCTCTGTTTAAAGTTAAATCCTCAGTGTAGCTCTCTCTATGTGGGGGATCACTGTGTGTATTTTAATTTCCATGGCCCGATCTATAAACCTACACAAATTTCGCATTGCAGGCGAATAGGCAAAGCGCTTACCAAAAGAAAGAAAAAAATTGACACGGCTGATGGGCAACAACTTTTAGACTCTTATTACAACGATTTCTCGTGCTATACTCAAGAAAAATTCAAGGGTTTTTTGCTTTTTACTCGAATCTACAAAAACAAAAATTCAATCAAAATAGCAACATCAAAACATTGTTTTAAATTATTAAACCAACGAGCAGTTACTGTTGAGCAACTCGGGCAAAAGTACTATGAAAATAGGCAAAAACATTAATATATACATTTTTAAAACCCATACAAACAACCAAGCCAGCACCCCATAATGTACCCATCTATCGTTCAAAAGGTATATATGTATAATTAAAAAAACGGACACAATTAAGTAAAGCTGTTAGGCGAGAAAACACTGCTTAGCTAAATTCTTTGCTGTATAAAAGCAAAAAATGAGTGGGCACAAGTTGCAACGATGTCAATTTTATGGAATTTTGGCTGGTACACTGTGTCTGCTAAGCAATTGTTTTTCTGTGCTTAGCATATTTCTGTGATTATTATATTATGAATTTGAACCCTCTTTGAAGAAGAATAACTAGCTTCCATTATTAGATTATAGTTGCACATTTAAAACATTTAAAAACCACACCATACCGAGCCATTAGCCACAAATCGCTGAAATTGAAAGCACGTCATGAAAGCGCGAGGGATTGGCAAAAGGAACATAAAATACCTATAAGTTTTGAACGTGAAATGGTAATACAAACATCCTATTATGTATATAAAATGTTGAACATGATTAAGGACGATTTTATTTTCTCCCTCGGATGGGATGTATAAAGTGAGGGTCCCTCACCTATACGTCTCAAACAAACCCCTTACCACATACTTTTGACGAGTTTGCTTCCTTTTTCAGAGTGTATTAACAAGTTGAAATTTTTGACAATTCATGCAAACCGTTGCTGTTCATTGTTAATAATTTATATGAGAATAGTTACTTCAAATTTCAATAAAATATTTGAAAATGTATAGGTGTGTCCATTGATGTCCGTCCCTAAAGCATTCTGATTTCCACTCATACGAGATTGTGTTTTGAGAATCTACGTCTAGATTGTACAACAGTTTGCACGTACGTAGCGCAGTAAAAAAGTGCTACTGATCTAACATAACAAAATGGATGTTTTCCTACACACACAATGTATAGGGTTATTTTCATTTCAAAAAAATCGATAATGAAATCTAGTTGTGTGTGTATAATGTGTGGATAATACGTGTGCACAATGTTCGTATGCAGTCTGTGCAGTAAAGGTCTGTGCAGTAAATAATGACGGCGTATTCGAATCTGCCAGCTAGTGTTGAATCAAAACGCCTTTTTTCATCAAGAAACTAATGCTTGACACATTCTTTGCTGAGTTAGAATTTAGTGGGCACCAGTCACAACAACCTCTGTGATGCCGCTGTGGTTTGGAGTTTCTTTATTTTATAAGCCTACACATAAAACAGCAGATTCCTTTGATTTTGGAATATCTGCTTCATCCATCGGAAATCATCATCACCGGCGACTTTAACTTTCGTATAAGATACACACCTCAGTTATTTATGTTTTTGCCGGGGGGGGGGGGGGGGGTGCACCAGTATAGATCGGTGTATGTAGAACCCCAAAGTGTAAGCCAAGGGTACATAGTTTGACTGCAAACAGTTCGTATTGCCTACACATTACTGGGGGGGGGGTTAGTGGCGGTGAGTAATAAAAATCGCCCGCAACTCGCTCTTCCATCTCATGTGGAATAATTAATTTAGCGCGTGTAATCCATTAATTTAGCGCTAATGCTTATCATTAAGATCAATTGGGAATTATCGCGTGGGGGGAATAAGGTTCTGTACTATTAATAAAAACAGATACATTACAAAATTATCACTGGATCGTAGCCAAGTCCGACAATTCTCAAACCACAATGTTATGTCATGACCTTTTTTGACGCAATTAAACATTTACTGCTCCCGTAACTATGTGTTTTCTATTGTTGTTGCGTTCAACTCTATCGAAATTAATTAATTAATCGCTGTTCAGCAGAAACTGATGCTTATAATAATAAATAAAAAAATAATAATCATCTCAGATCTTGCTTAGATTCAACCAATGTTTCTTAGTACAGGCTTCTTGAGTTTATTTCATACCCAGTATTTTCCGTTTTAATAAGGAATTTGGTCTTGTGTGGGTGAACTCCTCAACGCAGAGTCCATGCCAAATTTTATGGCTCTGCTTACCGCCGGCAAAACTTGCATCACCATTCTCCGCCTTTTGTACAAGCGCCCCATTTCTGTTAACTCTATCAGATTTCGAGAAAAGGGTTGTCCACTTTTGGTCCTCGTTTTATGTAGGCAAATAATGCCTAGTAAAAACTTGGAGAACGCAAGCACACAAGCAAAACACTGTTGCTATAAACCTTAGAGCTATGCTAAAACCAATTCGTGAAAATACGCTATTATAGACGCTAGGCGAAGCACCCTGTAAGCGCAGTTTTTGTTTTGCTTAGCTTAAGGTTATAGAACTCGGCCGGGTCATGTAATATGTGTATTGTCCGTTGCGTTTATTATAAGTTGCGTTTATTTCAAGTCAAAGGCTTGATCATAACCTGTTCATATTTCTCATGAACGGCACAGAATACGTTACACATCCTATCCTAAGTTGCTTACATGTATACAGCTATTACAATAAATATTACGTTTTCTTTAGAAACTGTTGTCGATCGGACTTTTTATAACTTATTAAAAAGTGCCTTTTAGGAAACTAATCTCTGTTACCTGGTCTGGTTTCCCCGAAGTAGATCCACATGTATATTTTTACCCCTTAAAAATATTTCTGTCTATTAATGTCCGCGATGGTAGATTTTCCTGAAGTGATTGACACTTTGAACCGCGTTCAAAGTGTGGGGGGGGGGTAACGAGGTTCATCATCAAAGAAACACGATTCCTTTGTGATGTTGCTCTAGTTTGGAGTTTCTTTATTGTAAAGCCTTCAGATAAATCTGCCGATTCCGTCAAAATAAAGACGTAGTTTGTTGACGCTGTGGATCGGACTTGTGTCATTTTGGGGCCTACGCCGCTTTCTCTATGAAATAATTGCCGCGGCAAGGTCAATAAGCTTTGGAAAGGTTCTTACGCCACCTAGCAACAGTGTTGCCATGGTCAGAGGAAGGTGCCTACAAGAGCACGGCCACTCTGCAAGAGTCTCTGACTGACTGTTTTTTTTAATGCATTACTATTTTGTTCAAATGTGCGGCTCGAAAACAATTTGGCAGGTAACGGTTTTACCCTGCACACTATGTTCGGTATTTTTGTATTAACCGATTCCAGCAACAGTGCTGCTACGGATCGGAGCGTTGCCGCTTACATTTTGCTGTGACGCATGCGATTGTATTGTTACAAAAACCTTTGTATTGTAACTGATCAATCTACATAACTTTTCAAGAATAGCGCAGGTTGCAATTTGTGATTGTGTTTTTTCCGCCTCTTGGCAGTTTCAACTTTTAAACCCAAAAGTTATTTTTGATACAGTATAAACAATTATAAAACAATCCGAGGAAATATGTTTCTTATTCAACATGTTGTGAATGCCTCGTGTCTAAAGCTGAATATGTGATGTTTTTTCCCAGCTCCTCCTTATCCATATGCTCTACAAAAAGAATCCAAACATTAGTATTTTTCCGCAAAACAGTGGACGTTCCTCCAAATTGTTTTTATTGATAACTTCCAGGAAACCTCCAATGAAACTCGTTCGAAAGTTAAATAAATTATTAGATTAAAATGTCATCTTTAATCAGGGTCATTGAAAAAAAGCAGAGCGGTTTTATGCCACAAATAATAAGAAGAGTTGAGAGATTAAGCAAGTCTGAGCGTTGCGAACACTGTTTCATTGTGTACAATTGACATAACTTAAATCAAACTTTCCTTTCAATAATTTTTATTTTAAATGCTACGAGCTATATTTGAACTGGGATTATTTTGATTAATTTATGAACCAGGGAACCTTCAATGAAACTCGATTGAGAAACAAGTAAACCCTTTAATATAAATATCTTCTTTAATCAGGGCCATTGAAAAAAGCAGAGACAATAATTTATTCCACAAACAGTAAAAAGAGTTGAGAGATTAATAGTCTCCACCAGTCTGAGCGTTTCGAACATTGTTTCGGTATTGTCTTCAACTGACATAACTTCAATCGAACTTTCGTTTCAATAATTTTTCTCCTAAATGCTAAGAGCTATATAGGAATTGAGATTATTTTGATAATTGAATTAGGGCCTTTCAGGAAATTATTCTCCATTAACTTGCCAGTTTCCCCCGAAATTAATCCCCAAAGAATGGTTGGTAGGTCTTAAAAAAGTCCCCTCTATATGTTTCCCAAGTGATTGACACTTTTTCTGATGTTCACCGCGTTCAAACCTGGGGGTGGGTAACAAGGTCCATCTTCAGAGAAACACGATTCCTTTGTGATGCCGCTGGAGTTCAGCATTTCTTCATTGTTAGCCTTCAAACAAATCTGCCGATTCCGTCAAAATAAAGACGTAATTGGTTGATTCTGTTGATCGGACTTCTGTCATTTGGGGCCTACCGCTTTCTTTATGAAATAATTGCCGCGGCAAGGCCCAAAAGCTTTATAAAGGTTCTTACGCCGCCTAGCAACAGTGCTGTCATGGTCAGTGGTCAGTGCCTACAAGAGCACGGCCACTCTGCAATAGTCTCTTACCGACTGGCTTTCGTTTCATTGCATACTGTTTTGTTCAAGTATGTGCGGATCGAAAACAATTTGACAGGTTAGTTTTTACCCTGGCTTAACGTGTATGTGGAACTCAGATATTGTTTAACTTACCTTAGTGATTCCGTTGCTGCGAAAAATTTGATGTGACGCATGAGGTTGTATTGTTAAAATTACCTTTGTGTTTTAAATGATCATTCTACCATAATTTTTCAAGAATATTGCAGGCTGGAACAAATTTGATGGTGTTTTTTTTCTTCTTAGCAGCTTCAACTTTTTAACCCAAAACTGATTTTCGTGTAGCATAAATAATTATTAAATAATCCGAGGACATATCTGGGGTTTTTTATTCAACATATTGTCCATGCCTCATGCCTAAGGCCGAATTTGTGAGGTTTTTTCCATGCTCCTCCGTATCCGTAAGCTCTAAAACAATGATAATTCAAACATAAGTATTTTTCAGAATTGTTTTTATTGATGAACCAGGAAACCTTCAATGAAACTCGTTCGAAAGTTAAATTAATTATTTAATTAAAATTTAATCTTTAATCATGGCAATTGAATTTATTCCGCAAATAATAAGAGTTGAGAGTTTAATAGTCTACGCCAGTCTTAGCGTTTCGAACACTGTTTCGGTATTGTATTCAAATGACATAACTTAAATAGAACTTTCGTTTCAATAATTTGTCGTTTAAATGCTAAGACCTATGGGAATTGGGATTATTTTGATATTTGAATTAGGGCCTTTTAGGAAATTGTTCTCCATTAACTTTTCAATTTTTCTAAAAATTAATCCCCAAAGAACGTCTTGAAAAAGCTTAGTCTTCAAAGAAAACTTATTCCTGTGTGATGCCGCTGCAGTTGGAATTTCTTGATTGTTAAGCCTTCAAGTAAATCTGCACATTCCGAAAAGATAAACGACGTATTTGATTGATTCTGTGGTTCTGAATTCTGTCCTTTGGGGTTACGCGCTTGCTTGCTGAAATAATTCCCGCGGCAAGGCCCATAAGCATTGGAAAGTTTCTTACCAACAGTGTTGCCATGGTCAGAGGATGGTGCATGAGCACGGCCACTTTAAGGAGTAGTGACCGACCGTCAACTTGCTTTCTTTTCAATTTGACAGCCAAGGTTTTACTCCACCTATTTCTATACGTGTGTACGGGTTGTTATTTACCTTGCTGTTGAAAGAATCACGTGGTTGAACATTTTTGCCTGCCTCTCTAGAACAATGGGTTTTTTCCTGAATTTAGTTACTTTTCATAATTTTTTTATTGGCATTTGTTTGATGATTTTTTGTTTTACTTATGGTAACAAGAGTTACATTTAAATTCAAAGTTGAAAACCAACGGTTCTTTTCAGAACCACCTCAAACTCATCACATGGTGTTACCGCAAACCTTTCTATATCGTTTTTCCACCATGCACAAGTTTAAAATCCTACTTAAATTCTAATTATGTTGATGTTATAAAAGTTTTGTACTGGTTCGACTACCTTGACTAGATTATATGAGTCCAATCTTACTAAACATGAATTTAATTTGAACAGCATCTGGAAAATGACATTCTACTTCAAGGAGTTTTTTATCCCGACATAATTGGTCTCATGATGTCATCTTACGTATACGTTTTGCAGCATCAGAGCAAGAAGATAAAGCGTATCAAGGAGGCAATATCCTTCTATCAGGCTGTCGACTTTGTAATCATAAATTATTTCTGTAAGACGACATCCTACTTTTGAAGAACTATGTTAAAGCAAGTTTATGTTTCCTTTTTATAGCACATAATTGAAAAAACTCACAGGGCCAAACCCCCCACTATAAATTTATCCCGACCAAAAAAATGCACACCCTTCAATAAGATGAGTGACAGCTCCATTGTTCAACGGTTCCTTTGAGATGCCGCTGGTAAAACATTTAAGAAGCTTTGCTTAAAAAGTGTGGTTTTTGGGGGATCCGACTTTCCCATTGATGGGAATTTAATCCACTGGGGACAGTGGCAAAAGAGGACACCTACACTTCCTATGTGATGCCGCTAGCTTTTTATACTTGTTTCTGAAACTAGCTCATCCAATAAAACCGGCTGTCTCCTTCCAAATAAAGACGTAGTCTTGCCTATTGGGTTATTTTTAGGCGGTAGGTTTATACAAAAGTGACTGTATAGAACTTTCGTGCATTGGTTCATTTGGAATGGGCTGTCTATAAGCAACAATTCCTTTGTGACGCCGCAAGAGTTTCAAACTTCTTTTCAGTAAATAGTTCTTCAAATCAAACCGGCTTTTTCCTTCCAAATAAAGCTGTAATAGGCTGTAAACTGTGGTTGCTTTCAGCTGGGAACAACAATGAATCACATCTCAAGCATTCACGCAACCATGCAAGAAAAATGGTCCAGCATTTTTCGCGTGGAGATTGTCGCGTGGAGATTGTCGCGAAAGAGTACCGCCTACGTGCGACTAATTGCCGACGGCTGTTTATGCATTTTGTTGTCTGGCGCGATAAAACCCACGCGTTAGGCGGCGCAACAGTCTATCGCACCAAGGCATTTCTATCACGCTAAATTTAGCGCACGGCGTCTAGTTATTTTCAATCGGTGCTGTAAGATGCTGAATATATACAAACTTTCAGAAAGATAGGTAATTGCAGTGATGAATTGTGAGACCCAATTATTTAGCACCTTAAAAGGGTTTACAAGGTGCATGGCGCATACAGCAGCCACAGCCAGTAACAATGGTGCGAACCCCTTCTCTTTTCGATAAGCGCACTGGGTTCTTTGACATGCGTTACACAACACATGAGACCTACATGTATATGTATGGCTTTATGTCCCATCCGAAGGACCAAGCAATGGTTAAGTGTCTTGCTTAAGGACACAAGTGTCATGACTGGGACTAAAACCCATTTGTTACAGTCACTTGTTTAATGTCTTGATTGAGGAGGAAATCACTTGCTTGCTATTGGTCATTGTTGGTATGTGCAATGATATGAACAGGTAAACAATTATCACAATATAGCTGAGTGAAATAGTTTACAGCTTTGTTTGATGGATTTAATTCAACTTTGAAAGAAATTGTGATCAGTGTGTTAAAAGATGTTTGTAATTCGTTTCAGATATGATTCCCTTACACCAAGTGAGAAGAAGCGTCTTGAGGAAGATGAAGATAAGCTTCTAGCAGGTTAGTTGAGTCACTCCATTCAGCTATTATCAAACTAGCACAATGTTAATATCATTATATAGACGTATTAATTTTAGTTTACCCTTACACCACTGTGTGTGAGGGTTTAGTCCTTCCTCAAATCTGACCTCAATCGACTAGAATCGTTCCACATGAGGTGTCAATGATCAATTCTCGGCATCCAGTGGTTCCACCTCGTCAACAACGAGGTCACCCAAAGAACATGTCTGCCCCCCATCAACCAGCTAATTCAACGCTGCCGCTCTGCCTTCTTCAGTCATGTCGCTCCCCTAGTTGACAACATCCGAGCTGAAAAAGCTCTAAGCATCGCCATTAACTCCAGGGGAGGCCTAGCACCATCTCCTGGCTGGAAGAGACCTAGAGAGGCTGCCATGAAAAAAAAATCCCAGGCATTTGGGATATAGAACCCATGACCCTTGCAATTGTAGAGCAATGTCTTACCAACTAGACTTAGGGGTACATGTAAGACTCTGCTCTATTACGGCAAGAGTTGGTAATACAATGCTCTAGAATTGCAAGGGTTGTTGGTTCGAATCCCACCCGAGATAAAGGACTTAAGAAAGTACTGAGTATACAGTGCTTAAACACATTGATGTAAAGGTAAACCAAAATTAATATTCTTTACCCCCCATGCAAATTTAATATTAGCAACTCAATATAGTCCTTTACCATTCAAAAGGTACACGTATACTATCCTGAAAACTCCTGCAATTTTTCCCAAGTTGCAGTTATACCTGTGGCTTCTCAGGTTTTTCCTTAATTGTTACTTAGTGTTATTCTTTTCAAACCTCTCTACTCATTATAAAACTTGAGTAATGGTGTAACTTATTGCAGAAAATTAGTTTGTTATGGGTAGGTTGCACGTATAGCAAACTGCTATCAATGTTTGTATAAGAAATGTTGTATTCATCATGAATTACATCAGGGAAACATCCTTGTTTCAGGTTTATATTATAGATCATGTGACAAGAAGGACACAAACTGCTATGAGATCAACCAATTTGAATTTGAATTTATTTTAGATTTATTTGGTTTCTTTCTTTCATTTTCAAAGAGAAGTTAGATGTTTTATAATTGTTATGGTCTTGTGCATTTTGCAATCATAAAATGACACTTACCAATTTCTTTGTGTATTTTTGTTCTATTGTGCAGATATTTTATCCAATGCTATTGCATTTATGGTCATGATGAAGGTTCCTAAGCCTGAAGTAAAGCGTAAAGTACGTCGCTTGCTTGGAAGGTCCCATATTGGATTAATCTGCAGCCAAGAAGTCAATGACTTACTGGATCAAATCAACAACTTGGTAAACAGATTTTATATTCATGTACTGATGACCTCAATTTCTAATTGACTTTTGAAATTTATTTTTTACTTGTCTGACTCGGTAGTACTATGAAACATTTAAAAAAAAAAAAAAAAAAATGATATATATATATTTTTTTTTTCAAGTGATGTTGAAATCTTATTCCTTGTGGCGAATTTTTTCTATGTAACCTGTTTGCCAATAATTATAATGCATAAGTAAGGTAAGACTGACACACAAACACATCAAACATTATTTGTGAGGTGTTAGGCCTAGCGGATAAGAGCACCAAACTCGAGCTCTGGTGTTTTTGTTTGGCAAAGTGTGGGTTTGAATCCCGGTCGTGACACTTGAGCGAGACAATTAACTATAATTGTTTCTCTCCACCCTGGGGTAATGTAAATGGGTACCTACATTGTACATGTATGAGGGCAGAGATGGCTCTTTGATTCATTAAGCTTAGTAGCTCATTTTTGTTGACAGGGAGCCGAGATGGTTTAAGGAATGAATTAAAGCCCAGTAAACAGGGTAATAATGTTGGAAGTGCTTTGAGACGCCCTTCGGGTGTATATAAAGCTCTATAAAGCTCTATATGAAAACCGATTATTACTATTATTAATATTGTATGCCTGGATCGGTTTGTTATATGTAGCATGGTAATGACATTGATCTGAAACCTTCAGGCAGTAGACGAATGCGTAAACATTCATTTGTGGTACATGCAGGCAGTGACACTAAAGGAGATGTCTTATTTATGGAGGTATGTTTGTCTCAAATTGTCTTTCTTGAGCCATATTTAAAGGCAGTGGACACTATTGGCAACTACTCAAAATAATTATTTGCATAAAACCTTACTTGGTAACGAGTAATGGGGAGAGGTTGATAGTATAAAACATTGTGAGAAGCGGCTCCCCATGAAGTAACAGAGTTTTAAAGAAAAAGTAATTTTCTACAAATTTGATTTCGAGACCCCCGAAATCAAGCATCTGAAAGCACACAACTTCGTGTGACAAGAGTGTTTTTTCTTATTATCTCGCAACTTCAACAACCAATTGAGCTCAAATTTTCACAGGTTTGTTATTTTATGCATTTGTTGGGATGCACCAGGTGTATCTGTAAAACAAATCTGTAAAAATATGGACTTTATTGGTCAACGAAGTTGCAAGAGAGAATAATGAAAGAAAAGAATTACCTTTGCTGCACAAATTTGTATGCTTTCAGATGCCTAATAAAAGGCTTCAGGCTTGGAAGTCTTTTAACATTTGAGTAAGATATAAACCATTTGCAAGTTAGTTTTGGTACAATGACCTGCTTAGTCACAATGCACCACTTACTTTTGAATCCCTCAGACTATAGAAACAGTTGCTAAGGCACATGATTCTGGGCAAGCTTTTGTATAGCAACCTCCAGTTGAGCAAACCCTTGCACCATTGTGCCATACACATTCATTCAGAATTGTGTTCGGGTGTTCACTGTCTCTTTAATAACTACGCAAAAGTTTGCCCCCTAATCATGTGACATACATGTATCAACTGTCTCTAGTATGAGGAATTCAAATTTAAGTGGTAACTTGTGATCAAGCACGTCATTGTACCAGACAGTATTCAAATATAATTCACCAATGGCTTTTTATCCTTAAAAAAAAAAAACCTAAGTTACTTCAGAAGAGCCATTTTTCACTGTTTCATACTACATGTATCAACAGCTCTTCATTGCTTGTTACCAAGAAAGTTTTTATGCTAGTAATTAATTTGAGTAATAGTCCAGTGACTTTAATGTAGTAAACGTACGAAAATTTTATGTTATTTGCCACAGATAATATTTGACATGTGTGTTTGCAGTCAAAGTGGCATGGTTGAATGCAAAAACATTGTGTTGATTAATTGATGTGTACATGTACAGTATGTTACACCCGTTTCACACAGGCGCTCCAGAGTCACGCCGAACCAAATAGATTAGGAGCTACTCTAGGTCAATCCAAATAGCTTTTTGTTTCACACAGGCGAACTTAACATTTTATTAACAATGGCTTGGCTCATGACAAGTTCGACATCTGAAACCAAGGCGCTCAAGAGTCATTACGAACGACTGCAACAGTCAAACTTTCGACTTCTAGCGCCCTGTCGCTCCTAACTGTTTCAGACATCAAACTTTTCATGTACTTAATTCAGAATTTGATTCTGGTGTTAGTTGGTTTGGTTTGGGGGTGTTTCTTGTTACTGGTTGGCCAAAGTGTCAGAAGCTGCTTGGGTTATCACTCCAACCAATCATCCCAATGGTCTGTAGCAGATTAATAAATACCTTGGACAGTTTGCAGACTTTGATTGGTCAAAACCTGGGGCCAATTTCATAGAGCTGCTTAAGCCAAAAAATTGCTTAAGCACGAAAATAGCTTGCTTATTTTACGCATGTTACTGGCAAAAATTTCATGCCACGTACATTGCTTGTGGCTGGTATTTAGCTGTTGTTCACTTAGCATAACAATTGAGTGGAGTTTTGACCGGTAATCTGATTTTACGAAGCAAGGATTTTTTTGCTTAAGCAAAATTTTGTGCATAAGCAGCTCTATGAAATTGGGCCCTGATCACGTGGCGATATAGACCGGCGCTAGCTAATAAATGGCCCTTAAACCAGCATACAACTAGGGTTTGAGCCTTGCATTGTATGGCAAATTTATCCATCTTAGTTTCATCGGCACTCTGCGCACATGTATAATTTTTAATGTAACAAGAGCGTGTAAAAAAAACATTGGTAACATTTAGCAGAGCTCACTGTTGATAGTAAAATGTGGCTCTTGGACATAAGTACAACAGAATTACAAAGCAAAAGTTTGACATTCTGACTGTTTGAACCATTTGTTTTTCATGACAAGGTATTTATTAATGGGAACAATAGTGTGAAACCCCGTTTTTTACCATGTTGTAATGACTTTGGTTGTTGGCTGGTCGCTGTTAATGCTGTAAACCACAGAGGGTTGCCAGTGACAAATCCTGGCCAAACCCCACTTGTGCACAACTATGACCTAATTTAAACATTGTTCTGAGTGCTGACTGCTAATGGCAGGATTGTTACTGGCATCTCATCACACTTGGTGTAAAGGTCAACACAATCTCCTATTCTTTATCCTAACTGCATGTCTTATCGTATTGATTGTGTAATACAGGTTTGTGATGACTGTGTAATCATACGCAGTGGGAGTGGAGCAGTTTGTGATCGATGTTGGTATGAGAGATTGATCAACATGACGTACTGCCCTAAAACAAAGGTTCTTTGCTTGTGGAGGAGACTAGCAAATACTACAAGACTTGATAAATTCTATACCAAGAAGGTACATACAATTGATTACTCTTCTTACATAGTTATTAAGCAACATTCTCGTTTGTCTAAGTTGTTGTGTTGTTTTATGTTTGTCTCTTAAAGGGTTTGGGTACTTTTTGTACAACACAAAACAGAGATGCCCACAGATTTACATTAAACTTACCTGGTTTAAAGATAATGATGGTAGAACACTTCACTTAAGATATTACTTGCTGAGGTGCTGTAGTTTTTGAGAAATAAGAAAAGCTATTTTACAAAAATATTTTTCATCTCAGTGAGACGAAATTGACTTTACCATGTACAGCGGATTTACGAAACTCTCAATGCTCTATGATTTTCCCTTTTTTTCTCAAAAGCTTTATGATTAATGAAGCTGAAATTTCTACACTAATGTAGATAAATTATATTACATACATCTTCATGCGCAGTATGATAAGAATTCATGTCATGGCCAAAAAATTAATATTCAATGGTGTGGTGTTAATACAAGCTTTGGTTTACCACTGTTCTATAGCTGTGTTATAGTGCGTATTTTATTTATTTATAGAAAAAAGTTTGCGGTAACACCATGTAATAACAATCTCTAAATGAGTTGGGGTGGTTCTGAAAAGAACTGTTGGATTAACTCGACGTTTCGATCAGTATGCTCTGATCGTCTTCTGGAGAATGCTGGACTCTGATGCTGCATGCTGCTTAAATACTGGGCGGTGGATCAGCGGTGATGCATGAAGGCGGGAAATAGAGGCGGGAAGTGAACTCGATGATGCGTGGTGAAACCTAGTGTGGAGCCTTGGGTGGTGTGTGGGGGGTGTGTGCTCACTGAACCGTGTCAGTAGGAACAAGCACAGGGGATAGTGAGGGTGTGGGGCCTAGGTGACTGAGGGTATAGATGACCCAAAGCAGTCTAATGGTTGGGGCCTAGGGGGTGACCGTGGATATAGAAGATCCATTGGTCGGGAGAAGGGGGAGCCAGATGTCGCTGATGTGGAAGCCGATGTCTTGGGGTACGGTGTCATGCTTGTGGATCTCTATGGCCTCTCTGATGCATCTAGGGTGCCACTCCTGGATTGGAGCGATGATTTCTGCTGCTTCCCAGTTCACTCGGTGGTCAGTGATGTGGGAATGCTTGACGATGGCGGATTTATCGAAGTCCCCCCTCCTTACGTGTGTTTGGTGTTCCTTAAGTCTAGTGGGAAGGTTACGCCCGGTTTCCCCGACATAAACTTTACCACATTCGCATGGAATGCGATAGACTCCGGCACGGGTGGAGGGGTCCTTCTTGTCCTTGTGCGATTGGAGAGAGCCATGGAGTTTCTTCGGGGCGGAGTGGTACACCTTGATTCCTGCTTCCTTGAAGATGCGTTGGAGGCGATGAGAGGGGGGACCTAGGTATGGTAAACTAACTGTGGGTGTGTGTGTTTGACCTTGGGTATAGGAGACCCTTTGGTCGGGGGGGACAGGCTTGCTTGTCTTGACTTGCTTGGCGTTGTATCCATTCCGCTGTAGAGAAGTGGTGATGTGCTGCAACTCCTGCTGGAGGCTATCCGGATCACAGATGGTATAAGCCCGTTGAACCAGCGCACGGTTGACTGATGACTTGATAGGTTATTTGTTTTTATAAGAAATTATTCAGTTGAGTTATTGTTTTTGTATGTCCAAATAATTAATGCTAAACTGTTGCTTTGTAATTATTAGTTTTTATTAGAAGGGAACTAAAAAATACTAACAAACTTTTAGACCATAGTACATTGTACATTTGTTTTTGTGTGAATTTGTTGGGAAACAAGACTTAATTCACCTTTCTAGCATAAAATTTGAAAAATACTTCATCAAATTTCAGTAGTTATAGATGATTTTAGTTGAATTTGCCTTACAGTATGTGTGTGTTATAGACACTGGACACTATTGGTAATTGTCAAAGAACAGTCTTCTCACTTGATGTACAATGTATCTCAACATATGCATAGAATAACAAACCTGTGAAAATTTGAGCTCAATTGGTTGTCAAAGTTGCGAGATAATAGTGAAAGGAAAAAACACCCTTGACACATGAAGATGTGCTTTCACGATGCTTAATTTCGAAACCTCAAAGTCTAAGGTTTTTTCGCGAATCATTATTGTGAGTAATTACCAATACTGTCCACTGCCTTTAACTGTGTGTTTGTGTGTCACTGTTTTCAATCTTCAATTAATGTCTTATTCGTTTGTTTGAATACGTTCTAGTGTCGCGAACTGTATTTCTGCATTAAAGAGAGCATGGAAAAGGCAGCCACTCGTCAAAAGAATGGCATCACCGGAGGTAAGTCAGGAGATAAATCTATCAATTGGGGAGAGCTTTTCATTAAACCAACCTAGGGCTTTTATAGCACTTGTAATTTTGCCAAAGCAATTCATTTGTTTTGCGATCACAAATGTTATATTGAAAAAATAATTATTTTATTTTTGTGTGTAACATTTGTGCTTCATAAAACCATAATGGTGAAGTACATGTACATGTAGGCTATGACCTGGGGCCAATTTCAAAGAGCTGCTTAAGCAAAAAATTTGCTTAAGCACGAAAATAGCTTGCTTATTTTACACATGTTACTGGCAAAAATTTCATGCCATATACATTGCTTGTGACTGGTATTTAGCTGTTGTTTACTAAGCATAACAATTGAGTGGAGTCTTAGCCGGTAATCTGATTTTACTAAGCAAGTTTTTTGGGGTTAAGCAACATTTTTTGCTTAAGCAGCTCTATGAAATTGGGCCCTGCATGACATTGGTTCCTTTGACCTGGTCTAGGAGTGAATTGTCCCCATTTGATAGACACACACTTTTCCAACATTTGATACATCTTATTTCAATGTAATCAAATCACCAACAGCTGTCTTGCACAATGATTGACAGAGAATGTGAGCATTTGACTGGTATGACTTTAGTACGGATGTTTTTATCACTGCAGCTGATTGCATTGGGTCCATATCATATATATTTGTGTTTACAATATACACACTTTAAACTGTTGAACATTTATATGAGGTTCTATAATGAGAATGTTTTTGTAATGTTGTAGAGCCAGAGTTAGGGGGAGAGTTTCCCATCCAAGATGTTAAGAGTGGACAGGGTGGCCTGCTGCAGGTTACCATGGAAGGTGTGGGACTTAAGTTTTCACAGTCTAAGGTATGTACTCAAAACAATTATAACTGACTTCTGTGTATAGAAACTCAAACTTCAATTTGTATATATCGGTTGTTATCGCATTTGGATCTGTATGTGTCATGAGGATGGAGAACCTTGCATAATCAAACACCAATAGACGCATGAAACTTATTGGTTTACTTTCTAAACTTGATTGAAACAATGGCAACTAAATAACATCTACGAATATTCAGATGTGAGATTTGCCATCTTTTAAGGATATGTTTTTTAGTGGTATAGTACTTTCCCCCTGATGCATACTTGGTTAATGAGTCTACTGTTAATATTCAAAGCCACATTTCAGAGTCGTGTTCTATGCTTGGCTGCCTCTGATATATGAGTTAAGGGGTACGCCAATTAAAATATCATGTGTTCACTCACGCAGAACAGCTCTGGATCGACTTGTTAGAAATTAAAATGCTATGACCTTGGTCCACCAATACTAAGTGCCAGATTTTTGTAAACTTATAAGAAATTCATTTGGGATACATTTTTTGAATGTATACTTTTTTTTTAAACACTCTGTATATGTCAAAGCATTTATACCCACAGTGGTTTAGTACTTTCATGAAGAATGTCCAGGTGTTTTCCGAAATTGTTTTTGATAGTGCAAAACCATCAATAAATGACAGGCTGCAAGTTGACACCGGTGTAACTCAAGCTGTTTGATGTTCCATTTAACAAAGCAATATTTTTGCCTAAAATGGTCTGCACAATTGCTATGATTGTTGCATAACGTAAGGAAGGGAATCAAATGTGCCACATGACATTGGTTGAAGGTAATTTATTTGTCTAAAGGAGTAGTTTTAATGCATTTTCTTACAAAATAAAATTAAATTCGGCATAGGTAGTTGTTACAATTTTTGTTTTCTTCACAAATACACATAAGTTTCTTAATCTTACAATGGAATGTTCAGTTGTGATAAAGCAAACTGACTGCAAACTGACTGTTCACAAGAGTGACCAACATGCACACCAAACGTCAGATTGAAACCCTAATTGTTGAGTCAAATGTCAGCTTTTATATTTATTAATGACATAAATGACAGAGATCATTCTTGCTGCATCTGTAGTACGATGAGTGATGACTTTAGTACCCATAAAGCTTCACATCAGTTGCCACTCATTGATCATTTATCAGTACAATGGTAGCCAATTGAGATCACAAACTTTAAGGACAAGTGCTTTATTGACATTTACTGATGTAAACCTGTTTAAGAAATGTTTGGAAATGCATTTTCAAGATTCATTTTGTTAATTATTAATATTTGATTACTGTTATTATGATGTAAGTGTGGGGTAATGAGCGGATTATTTTCCCCCTAGCTGTATTAATAATTCTATGATGTATACTACAATCATTGCCACCATCATCAGACAGCACTATGAAGAAAGCAACCAAACATCATTTCAACATCCAGAATATTCAATACATTCCAAGTTGTTATAGAAATGAATGTTGACAATAAGTTGATATTCTGTAGAAACCTTGGCGTTTGATAGTGCTTAGTTTAACCCTGTTGTGTTTTTACTTCTTTGTGCTTACCTGGTCACCAGGAGCTAGAGGTATATTGATCTTATTCTTATTAATCGTCTCCTACCTACCAACTGACACACCACTTACATGTAGTTTGGTTTATTAACCTGTATTACCCTTTGCTGTTTATGGGAATATTCAAAGAGCTTGCTTTACATTTTATAGACAAGTTTCACTTTTAGGCTTTCTGTGAAAAGGGAACACACAGATGTATTACCAGTTACTCTCACCCTCACCAGTTATTTCCTGCATTTGTTTGTTTGTACATTGTTTTGTTTGTTTGTATGTTTGTTTGTTTGTTTGTTTGTTCGTTTCTTTGTTTGTTAGTGTGTGTGTGTGTGTGTGTGTGTGTTTGTTCGTTCGTTCGTTCGTTCGTTAGTTCGTTCGTTCGTTTGTTCAGAGTTTTTTTGTGTGGGGGGGGGGGGGGGTCAGAGGATGTGTGTTTGGGTTTATTTATTATTTTTGGGGGGACAACTATAATCATTCTCTTGTGTGTAGTTGGTTATGTTTTCTGTATTGATTTGGGAGTTATGTTAATAATTCATTGGTCGTGATTATCTTGAAGTTGACATTTTTTGTGATCTCTTTGTGTACAGTCCATTTAAGATTAAATAATCAACTAAAATACATGTCCCTCACAAAGACTGGTGATACATCTTGAAAGGCAAACTGTAATAAATACTGAAATGAAGGTATTTAGTCAATGCGTAGTGGCAGCGTGGTGTGTTGGTTGATTTACACCAGGCAGTGTCTGTAGAATGGTACGTGTAGACTGGTATTGTTATGTGATGTGATATAACCATGTTCCCCACAAACCTTCAAAGACATTTCAATATCATTGCTCTTGAATCTAACCCCTTGTTTGGTCTAATACTTGCTCATGTGCTAATGACAATCACAACATTTGTTGTACAAAGAGGCAACATTTTTATTCCCAAATCAAGACTGAAGGATATGAGATGCAATTTATTTTGGTTTTTACTCGGTACTATGATGTCTTCAAGAATAGTTTTGAGTCCAAGTATGTTACTTACCACTTTGCAGCCAGTACTCTAACAGTAATTAGTGTCTTTCCATTTGACCTCTAGATTTCTGTATTAGAATGTAGAAGCATAGATGCGGTTTGATTGTGTGGTCAAGAAGTGTCTTTACAGTAGTTCCATATGTCTGAAGTAATATTTACCCTTCATTTTAGCGCTGTAAATCCAAGGCATTTACCCGGAGTAAGCCCGGTTCATACTTCATGCGAATGGTACGTGAATTTGACGTCACAACTCTGTTTTCGCTGCGATATTTGCAAGAGAGTTAAGCACAACTCAACTGCTTCAAATTATTTGTTGTGAATTTGTGACATCAACCTTATGAACCGGCTTTAGCGATGACATCCAACTAGAATTATTTACAATTGAATTATAGTTCTCTGAGGTAGGAGAGGTATTCATATCAATACATTTCAATGTTTGGTCTCATTAAGGAGTAAACCATTGACATGATTCACCTCTCATTAAGGAGTTAAACCATTGACATGATTCACCTCTCATTAAGGAGTTAAACCATTGACATGATTCACCTCTCATTAAGGAGTTAAACCATTGACATGATTCACCTCTCATTAAGGAGTTAAACCATTGACATGATTCACCTCTCATTAAGGAGTTAAACCATTGACATGATTCACCTCTCATTAAGGAGTTAAACTATTGACATGATTCACCTCTCATTAAGGAGTTAAACCATTGACATGATTCACCTCTCATTAAGGAGTTAAACCATTGACATGATTCACCTCTCATTAAGGAGTTAAACCATTGACATGATTCACCTCTCATTAAGGAGTTAAACTATTGACATGATTCACCTCTCATTAAGGAGTTAAACTATTGACATGATTCACCTCTCATTAAGGAGTTAAACTATTGACATGATTCACCTCTCATTAAGGAGTTAAACCATTGACATGATTCACCTCTCATTAAGGAGTTAAACTATTGACATGATTCACCTCTCATTAAGGAGTTAAACTATTGACATGATTCACCTCTCATTAAGGAGTTAAACCATTGACATGATTCACCTCTCATTAAGGAGTTAAACCATTGACATGATTCACCTCTCATTAAGGAGTTAAACCATTGACATGATTCACCTCTCATTAAGGAGTTAAACTATTGACATGATTCACCTCTCATTAAGGAGTTAAACTATTGACATGATTCACCTCTCATTAAGGAGTTAAACCATTGACATGATTCACCTCTCATTAAGGAGTTAAACTATTGACATGATTCACCTCTCATTAAGGAGTTAAACCATTGACATGATTCACCTCTCATTAAGGAGTTAAACCATTGACATGATTCACCTCTCATTAAGGAGTTAAACCATTGACATGATTCACCTCTCATTAAGGAGTTAAACTATTGACATGATTCACCTCTCATTAAGGAGTTAAACTATTGACATGATTCACCTCTCATTAAGGAGTTAAACTATTGACATGATTCACCTCTCATTAAGGAGTTAAACCATTGACATGATTCACCTCTCATTAAGGAGTTAAACCATTGACATGATTCACCTCTCATTAAGGAGTTAAACCATTGACATGATTCACCTCTCATTAAGGAGTTAAACCATTGACATGATTCACCTCTCATTAAGGAGTTAAACTATTGACATGATTCACCTCTCATTAAGGAGTTAAACTATTGACATGATTCACCTCTCATTAAGGAGTTAAACCATTGACATGATTCACCTCTCATTAAGGAGTTAAACTATTGACATGATTCACCTCTCATTAAGGAGTTAAACTATTGACATGATTCACCTCTCATTAAGGAGTTAAACCATTGACATGATTCACCTCTCATTAAGGAGTTAAACCATTGACATGATTCACCTCTCATTAAGGAGTTAAACCATTGACATGATTCACCTCTCATTAAGGAGTTAAACCATTGACATGATTCACCTCTCATTAAGGAGTTAAACTATTGACATGATTCACCTCTAATTAAGGAGTTAAACTATTGACATGATTCACCTCTAATTAAGGAGTTAAACCATTGACATGATTCACCTCTAATTAAGGAGTTAAACCATTGACATGATTCACCTCTCATTAAGGAGTTAAACTATTGACATGATTCACCTCTCATTAAGGAGTTAAACTATTGACATGATTCACCTCTCATTAAGGAGTTAAACTATTGACATGATTCACCTCTCATTAAGGAGTTAAACCATTGACATGATTCACCTCTCATTAAGGAGTTAAACCATTGACATGATTCACCTCTCATTAAGGAGTTAAACCATTGACATGATTCACCTCTCATTAAGGAGTTAAACCATTGACATGATTCACCTCTCATTAAGGAGTTAAACCATTGACATGATTCACCTCTCATTAAGGAGTTAAACTATTGACATGATTCACCTCTCATTAAGGAGTTAAACTATTGACATGATTCACCTCTCATTAAGGAGTTAAACCATTGACATGATTCACCTCTCATTAAGGAGTTAAACTATTGACATGATTCACCTCTCATTAAGGAGTTAAACCATTGACATGATTCACCTCTCATTAAGGAGTTAAACCATTGACATGATTCACCTCTCATTAAGGAGTTAAACCATTGACATGATTCACCTCTCATTAAGGAGTTAAACCATTGACATGATTCACCTCTCATTAAGGAGTTAAACCATTGACATGATTCACCTCTCATTAAGGAGTTAAACCATTGACATGATTCACCTCTCATTAAGGAGTTAAACTATTGACATGATTCACCTCTCATTAAGGAGTTAAACCATTGACATGATTCACCTCTCATTAAGGAGTTAAACTATTGACATGATTCACCTCTCATTAAGGAGTTAAACTATTGACATGATTCACCTGTTTATCTTTATCAAACCAAGTTCTCTTAAACAATTTTGTCATTGGTGTATTTTTTACAGTCTTTTTAAATTTCATAGTGGTAATGTAACAAATAATGTTACATATTGGCGTGTCATGGTCGAGTGGATAAGAATACCGGACTCAAGCTCTGGTGTTTCTGATCAGCAGAGTTTTGGTTTGACTCCAAGTCATGACACTTGTGTCCTTAAGCAAGACACTTAACCATTATTGCTTTATTCTTTGGATGGGATGTAAAGGTATAGGTCCTGTGTGTTATGTAATGCACGTACATGTACATGTAAAATAACCCAGAGCACTTATTGTGAAGAGAAAGGGTTTGGCCCGGTGTTCCTGGTCTGATACATTATATTGCGCCACAGCATCTTGTAGGTGCTATAGAGGAATATATATCATACTTCAAAACGTAGCTTCACATTTCTTGCAGAAAAAAAAGGGGTGTGACAAAGCGCTCTACTTTTATAAGAACCCAGTCTTATTAAGTTTATCATCAAAAAAATTCCAATACAAACCCAATGATACTTTGAGTACATAAACACTTGCCTTTTATTATGGAAAGATATAGAATGTGAACATAACTTGTTTCCTTCACTCAATAATTATCACTACAAAAATCAAATGAACATTACATAAACATGGGATGAAGAATCCTCTAAAATTCGACTCAGATAGGCCTAAGACTTCTACATGTATGTCATGTGGACACTGCTTTTACTCATTCATGCACATCAATGGAATAAGATCTCTGCGATTTGACGATTATTTTCTTTGCACACTTTTTCTTTTTTTCTATTAACAATTTGGTTATCAGATAGTAAATTGTTGTTGTTTATAACTCATGTACACTAGTGTATAGCAGTGCCAACACGGTACATGTGTACATGATGATTTGACAATACATGTGCTTCCATTCAACAAATATCTAGGATTTATTCATTGGTGCTTTTCAAAAATAGCACAATAATTTATGTCCTTTCAAAACTTTGGGTTTAAGGGGCCTGCCCAAGGTTCAAACATATTCAAGGTCCCAAGTTTGTCTTCTTCATCTGATATTTTGATTAATCATAATTGATCACATCAGATTATATTTCCCATCATTATTTAGATGAGTTATAACCCATTCTGCACACAAATCAACCCTTATAAATTAAAGTCATGGTTAGTCGAAGGCCATTCATTATAGTTACTCCATTTATGGTCTTTTTACTTATATTAATGACTTTTAAAGACCTGCTTGAAGGAAAGTGTCAAATCATGAACTTTGCTGAGTTTCATTTAAAATATTTTCAGTCAATAAGGAAATCAAGTCATATGACTATGATCAGATTTTAATTTTAATCGTGAAAAACTGCGTTAATACGTAATCACTCATGTTACATCATAGTTGGGAGCTCCAATTTGTATAGTCGCTTTATTGCAGCGTGGAGGTATAACAAAGCAAACTCCCGGACATGACGTCAAAGCGTTGTCATTTTGACCCGGGCCTGATTTTTTAATCGATAATTCTGAACAATTTTGACGCAGGCCATTTTGATGCGGGCCTGATTTTTTAATCAACAATTCTGAAAAATTCAGAAGTGTAGACAAATCAAAATTACATTTAAATGGCAAACAAACTCATTATAACCAAGGTAAAACAGCATAAACATAGTATAAACATTCCGCTCAAGTAGCTGTTTAAGCAAATGACAAGTTCTAGTGCCCCATCAGGGTTTGTTCATTACAACTTTTTATCAGCGATATATTTGAATCAAACTTGTTTTTGTTGTGTGCACATATTGTGGTGTATTTTTGCATTAAGTTAAATTGTTTGTTTGAATTGCAGTGCTGCTTGCCTTTGATTGGCCAGACCATAGTAGTATCCAAAGTGCATGGTGCTAGGGGCTAGTTACAAAAGAGATTTCCTTTTATTATGAACGTATGCTACATACAATTGCCTTTTGGGCAAATTTGCTTCCCTAGGATACAACCTTGCTGTAAATCTTGATACCCATTCCCCATCAAGAATTATGAAGAAGGCGTTTGGGTTCGGAGAATTGTTAGTTTTGTATTGACAGTGACATGTGTTAATGTGGGAGTCTCTGAACACACTGAACAATTCAACTATTGTCCGTAAGACTATGCTGTTATTAAAGATTTATACCCAAAATGTAAGCATTTAGCTCAAAAATTCAGTTAAGAAAGAATTGTAACTTCCCTTAAAAAATGCCAACGTGTTAACCCTGAGGATGTTGTTATATTACCTCACTGTACTGGCTTTTGATGAGCAGTAAAGAATCACATATGGTGTATGGTTGTCTGTCTGCCAGATATATTAAGTATCAGTTAAGTTATCTACTAACCATAATAAATTGCATTGATCTAGCCCTTAATGACAAACTGGGAAGGTTACTCCAACTGATTAGAGCAATGTTTTGAAATGACTTGAATCCACATTAAAACCCAACCCATGTCTTTAATCATATATGAACTGCTCACACCCTATCTCCCTTGTGCTTCTTTATGTTGCTTTATTCTTTAGTTTTATTTGGATGAGTATTGTGTTTATGTGCATACATGTTGAAAGTGGTGATGTTTTTGTTTTTATTTTCATCAAATTGCATGATAACAAGTTATAATCCTTTAGATATGTTGTAATGAGGACTGATGACTTGTAACAAGTTGAGTGCTCATTACAAAAGAACTAAAGGAAATTGGTTGATTTGGATTTAGGCAGAGAATAAGTAGTAAGCAAGTAGCAGCCATTTGAAAATAATCTTTAAACAGATAACCTTGCTACATCATGCAAATCTTACTTGGGAGTTGGTTAAGTAACCCGTTTGTAGGAATTACCTATTGACCCCTTGCACGCATATCACACATGATGACTGTGCCAGGCTCACCATTTTGGTGGGCAATACATGTAGGTTGACATGTAAACGCTGCATTGCCTAAAAGCGCACTTCACTGAATAACGCACAGTGACATTGCCCACCAAAGTGGCCAACCAAGATTATTCTGATGATGATGTCAGGTGAATTGGGTCAATATTTGCCATTTGTACAAAACAAGGATGGTAACTGGTGGCAAAAATGGTAGCAACTACTCAATACATACTCTGCAAATTACTCCATTATAACATACAACCCATCACCCTATATTTTCAACTTCATGTCGGTTTTAGGCAGTGTTCGGTTTTAGGCAGTGGACACTATTGGTAATTACTCAAAATAATTATTAGCATGAAACCTTACTTGGTGACGAGTAATGGGGAGAGGTTGATAGTATAAAACATTGTGAGAAACGGCTCCCTCTGAATGGACGTAGTTTTCAAGAAAGAAGTAATTTTCCACAAATTTAATTTCGAGACTTCAAGTTTAGAATTTGAGGTCTCGAAATCAAGCATACAAAAAGGTGTTTTTTTCTTTCATTACTATCTCGCAACTTCGACGACCGATTGAGCTCAAATTTTCACAGGTTGGTTATTTTATGTATATGTTGAGATACACCAAGTGAGAAGATTGGTCTTTGACACTTACCAATATTATCTAGTGTCTTTAAACAAAATTTCATTGCCCAGCCTTGGTATAATTTGATTGGAGCATCTTGAGTTACTGTGTTCCTATTGCTACCACAATGAAACCCTTACTTGACAAAGGAAAGACAACCAAGAATCATATATTAAGTAACAAGATTTCATGTGTGGTACCAACCATGATTTGGCATTCACCGTGGAAAGACAACCAAGGATCATTTATTAAGTAACAAGATTTTATGTGTGGTACCAACCATGATTTGGCATTCACCGTGGAAAGACAACCAAGGATCATTTATTAAGTAACAAGATTTTATGTGTGGTACCAACCATGATTTGGCATTCACCGTGGAAAGACAACCAAGGATCATATATTAAGTAACAAGATTTTATGTGTGGTACCAACCATGATTTGGCATTCACCGTGGAAAGACAACCAAGGATCATATATTAAGTAACAAGATTTTATGTGTGGTACCAACCATGATTTGGCATTCACCGTGGAAAGACAACCAAGGATCATTTATTAAGTAACAAGATTTTATGTGTGGTACCAACCATGATTTGGCATTCACCGTGGAAAGACAACCAAGAATCATATATAAAGTAACAAGATTTTATGTGTGGTACCAACCATGATTTGGCATTCACCGTGGAAAGACAACCAAGGATCATATATTAAGTAACAAGATTTTATGTGTGGTACCAACCATGATTTGGCATTCACCGTGGAAAGACAACCAAGGATCATTTATTAAGTAACAAGATTTTATGTGTGGTACCAACCATGATTTGGCATTCACCGTGGAAAGACAACCAAGGATCATATTATATAAAGTAACAAGATTTTATGGGTGGTACCTACCATGATTTGGCATTCACCGTGGAAAGACAACCAAGGATCATTTATTAAGTAACAAGATTTTATGTGTGGTACCAACCATGATTTGGCATTCACCGTGGAAAGACAACCAAGGATCATATATTAAGTAACAAGATTTTATGTGTGGTACCAACCATGATTTGGCATTCACCGTGGAAAGACAACCAAGGATCATATATTAAGTAACAAGATTTTATGTGTGGTACCAACCATGATTTGGCATTCACCGTGGAAAGACAACCAAGGATCATTTATTAAGTAACAAGATTTCATGTGTGGTACCAACCATGATTTGGCATTCACCGTGGAAAGACAACCAAGGATCATTTATTAAGTAACAAGATTTCATGTGTGGTACCAACCATGATTTGGCATTCACCGTGGAAAGACAACCAAGGATCATATATTAAGTAACAAGATTTTATGTGTGGTACCAACCATGATTTGGCATTCACCGTGGAAAGACAACCAAGGATCATTTATTAAGTAACAAGATTTTATGTGTGGTACCAACCATGATTTGGCATTCACCGTGGAAAGACAACCAAGGATCATTTATTAAGTAACAAGATTTTATGTGTGGTACCAACCATGATTTGGCATTCACCGTGGAAAGACAACCAAGGATCATTTATTAAGTAACAAGATTTTATGTGTGGTACCAACCATGATTTGGCATTCACCGTGGAAAGACAACCAAGGATCATATATTAAGTAACAAGATTTTATGTGTGGTACCAACCATGATTTGGCATTCACCGTGGAAAGACAACCAAGGATCATTTATTAAGTAACAAGATTTTATGTGTGGTACCAACCATGATTTGGCATTCACCGTGGAAAGGCATAATACTCTTCTTACTTTTGTCCAAGTTTTTATTTTTGTTACCCTTGGGAAAAATTAGAATTATGTTTTATTAATAAGGCCTGAAAAGTCTTTACAGACTCCGGACACTATTGGTAACTTTCAAAGACCAGTCTCATCACTTGGTGCATCTCAACATATGCATAAAATAACAAACCTGTAAAAATTTGAGCTCAATTGGTTGTCGAAGTTGCGAGATAATAATGAAAGAAAAAACACCCATGTTACACAAAGTTGTGTGCATTCAGATGCTTGATTTCGTGACCTCAAATTCTAAATCTGAGGTCTCAAAATCAAATTCATGTAAAATAACTTATTTCTCGAAAACTACGTTACTTCAGAAGTAGCCGTTTCTCACAATGTTTTATACTATCAACAGCTCTCCATTACTTGTAACCAAGTAATTTTTTATGCTAATTTTGGGGGGGGATTAGTTACCAATAGTGTCCACTGCCTTTAAGAGCCTACATCTTGTTAACATGTAGATCAGCCCTGGTTTTCCACCAAAAGTATATTGAAAACTTGAGTTTGGAAGTTAATGTGTTCTTTCCCCAAACTCTGATGTATGTTACATTTGAGAGATTGGGCTCAGTGTTTCTGTTATGTTGTACCAGTAGTGTTTGCCATAGCACCAAGTTACCCTCCCGCGATGGTAGACATGCTAGTTGTTTCATTGCTTTACCATTTCACCTGATTGGAGCACTTGAAGGCACAGGTGTGTCATCACACTTGTTACATTAGAAATGTTGGCTGGTAGTATTTCCAATCTTTAAACCTCAAACAACATACCAAACAGACCAACCCTTAATTGCTTTAAGATGTAACCGGAAACTCAACTTTTGTCCTTGTGTAATACAAGCATTTTGATGATCTGATACTGCCCTGACTATGTTTTAAATAAGTATTAAGAAAATAAGTATTCCCCAAACACAAAAGGCCTACCTTCTACAGCTTAAATTTTGAAGGATTTGTGTTCTGTGTCCTTTATCAATAATGCCTCTAAATGGCCTTAGCTTGCACCATAGAGCATGAGAATGCAAACTTTTCCAGGGCCTTTCAGCGGGCCAGGACCTCTCCCTGCAAAGGCTACGCGCTTGCATGCTCCATTTGTGACACATCTGGCCCCCCTGAAATTTTGGTCTGGATCGGCCCTGCCTCTTGTTTGGCCTTTTTCTGAAGTGCCCCCCCCCCCCCCCCCGGAAAAAGTTGTGCCCCCCCCCCTAAACATTTACCCTAGTAATGCTGCATATATTAGGATACACCGAGTGAGAATACTGGTCTTTGACAATTACCAAAGTGTCCAGTGCCTTTAAGCATCCTGCTCACTATAACGCCCTGTTAATTAGAAATCAATCATGTCACAAAGTTTGAATCTTCAAAACTCACCTCAAGACTAAATTGGGAGATTCAACTTTCTGTAGGGTCCATTTGTGAATACGGTGGCCTCTGAGATGCGATTTGTACCTACTGTCACTCCCACATGCTAAACATTCATATTCAATTGTCTTGATGAAATTATCAGTACTCAGTTTAAACTTTCATTGGTGACTTTTATTGCATGTTTCTCAATCATGTTGCCTATAAATCATATTAATAAATACCTTGGACGGTTTCAAGTCTCTGATTGGTCAAAACCCGGTCACATGTGGGAGTGTTAGCGGTGGTATAAAGACCGGCTTTGGAAAATAGCGAATAAGTGGCCACCAAATCAGCATACATTGTGTAAACCTTGCGCGTTGCACTGTATTGCACGCTTATTTATATCCCTGTTAGTTTCATTGCAACTGCGCACTTATGCGTACGCGCGCTGAAAATGTATCAATTTTGAGTGCATGCGTGTAACAAGTGCGCACGTATAAACTGACGCCGAGCTCATGCGTGCGTTTTAATGCACAAGGAACAGCTACCGTCCAATTATTTGCCTCCTTTGAACCCAGTGAAGGCGCTGAACAGATCATTATTTAAAAGAGTCACTGGTCTCAAAGATCAGTAATGTGATTAACGCACGAAAGAGATGGGAACCATGAAAAGCTCAAATATGGCCCCTGAACATGTCTGGAAGTACCGCCGAGAGAAAATTCTCAAAATTTGGACAATTTTAGCCGTTTAATTCGCTAAAAAGGTATTTATTAATGGGAATAACAGTGTTCGTACCCGGTCTTCACTGCGTGGTAATGACCTTGGTTGGTGGCTGGCGCTGTTAACAGACCGAGCCGGAGGCGAGGACCTGGTCATTACCACGCAGTGAAGACCGGGTACTCGCACTGTTATTCCCTTAGTAATATTGACAAAACAGATGTATAACCCAACCTTCGAAACATTTTTTATAATTTTTACTGCTGCTCACCACATTAATGCTCTGTTATTTAAGATAGATTTATCTGTATACAAATTGATAACATATTGATAAAGTGTGACTCGTCACACATCTTTGTCATCAGAAGTTGTTTTTTTAGATTTTGAACTTCAAATAATGTACAAAGAATATAGTGAAATTTCACACTAACTTGAGAGTAAACAAGCAGAATACACATTGTACAGCATTTCTGAAACATTTGAGACACTATTTACTCTGTTGCACCTACCGAGACACATACGTAAAATACATGCAGCTGCTCCGCCACACAAACAACGTATTGCACTATGCGCTGTGCTTAAACAGGGTGTTCAGCAGAAAATAGAGGCTTTGCTTGCTTACCGCTTTAAAGCCATTGGACACTTTGGGTAAACAGTATTGTCCAAGGCCCACACTTCGTAATTCACAACTTCTATAATTAAGAAACAAACCTGTGAAAATTTAGGCTCAATCGGTCATCTAAGTCTGGAGAAAATACTGAGAAAACCCACCCTTGTTTCCGCACGTTTCGCTGTGTCATGACATGTGTTTAGAATACATGTAAATCCGGAATTCTTGATATAGAGAATTTATATTGTTTTAATGTTTTCTCAAAAAGTAAAGCATTTCATGGAAGAATATTTTTAGAGAAGTCTTTCACCATTACCTTCTAATCTGTGAACTTTTTTTTCTGTACCGAAAGTGTCCAATGGCCTTAAGCAAAAAACCTTGCTTAAGCAAGCAAAGGCTATGAAATAAAAAAAATTGCTATCCCCCGTTTAACACAAATTGACTGGAGCTCTATGAAATTAAGCAAGACACTTCCATTATTGTTTTGTCCTTCAGATGTAAGCCATAATATGGAGTTAATGCACAAGGGATAGGTTTCCTTGCAGTGTTTGTTGAATCCGCCACAGCACATTGTAAACCGTTAAAAGGTGCCGAAGAAATGGGTCTCACTATTCAAAACATAGCTCCACTTACAGACAGAGAAGTCCTGAACACTTGTATGAACCCAAAGGGTGCCAATACTGAGTGAATTAACAACAAGGAAAGTCTGTAGTGGTGTTGTGAAGGAATACTGACCACTGTATTAGGTCAGTCTGTAGGTTGATGTGAAGGAATACTGACCACTGTATTAGGTCAGTCTGTAGGTTGTTGCGAAGGAATACTGACCACTGTATTTGGTCAGTCTGTAGGTTGTTGTGAAGGAATACTGACCACTGTATTAGGTCAGTCTGTAGGTTGATGTAAAGGAATACTGACCACTGTTTTAGGTCAGTCTGTATGTTGTTGTTAAGGAATACTGACCACTGTATTAGGTCAGTCTGTTGGTTGTTGCAAAGGAATACTGACCACTGTATTAGGTCAGTCTGTATGTTGTTGTGAAGGAATACCGACCACTGTATTTGGTCAGTCTGTAGGTTGTTGCAAAGAAATACTTACCACTGTATTAGGTCAGTCTGTATGTTGTTGTGAAGGAATACTGACCACTGTATTAGGTCAGTCTGTATGTTGTTGTGAAGGCATACTGACCACTGTATTAGGTCAGTCTGTTGGTTGTTGCAAAGGAATACTGACCACTGTATTAGGTCAGTCTGTAGGTTGTTGTGAAGGAATACTGACCACTGTATTAGGTCAGTCTGTAGTGGTTTTGTGAAGGAATACTGACCACTGTATTTGGTCAGTCTGTAGTGGTGTTGCAAAGGAATACTGACCACTGTTACATGACAGAGAAGTCCTGAACACTTGTATGAACCCAAAGGGTGCCAATACTGAGTGAATTAACAACAAGGAAAGTCTGTAGTGGTGTTGTGAAGGAATACTGACCACTGTATTAGGTCAGTCTGTAGGTTGATGTGAAGGAATACTGACCACTGTATTAGGTCAGTCTGTAGGTTGTTGTGAAGGAATACTGACCACTGTATTAGGTCAGTCTGTAGGTTGATGTAAAGGAATACTGACCACTGTTTTAGGTCAGTCTGTATGTTGTTGTTAAGGAATACTGACCACTGTATTAGGTCAGTCTGGTGGTTGTTGCAAAGGAATACTGATCACTGTATTAGGTCAGTCTGTTGGTTGTTGCAAAGGAATACTGACCACTGTATTAGGTCAGTCTGTTGGTTGTTGCAAAGGAATACTGACCACTGTATTAGGTCAGTCTGTTGGTTGTTGCAAAGGAATACTGACCACTGTATTAGGTCAGTCTGTTGGTTGTTGCAAAGGAATACTGACCACTGTATTAGGTCAGTTTGTTGGTTGTTGCAAAGGAATACTGACCACTGTATTGGGTCAGTCTGTTGGTTGTTGCAAAGGAATACTGACCACTCTATTAGGTCAGTCTGTTGGTTGTTGCAAAGGACTACTGACCACTGTATTAGGTCAGTCTGTTGGTTGTTGTGAAGGAATACTGACCACTGTATTAGGTCAGTCTGTTGGTTGTTGCAAAGGAATACTGACCACTGTTTAGGTCAGTCTGTAGGTTGTTGTGAAGGAATACTGATCACTGTGTTAGGTTAGTCGGTTGGTTGTTGTGAAGGAATACTGACCACTGTATTAAGTCAGTCTGTAGGTTGTTGTGAAGGAATACTGACCACTGTATTAGGTCAGTCTGTAGTGGTGTTGTGAAGGAATACTGACCACTGTATTTGGTCAGTCTGTAGTGGTGTTGCAAAGGAATACTGACCACTGTATTAGGTCAGTATGTTGGTTGTTGCAAAGGAATACTGATCACTGTATTAGGTCAGTCTGTTGGTTGTTGCAAAGGAATACTGACCACTGTATTAGGTCAGTCTGTTGGTTGTTGTGAAGGAATACTGACCACTGTATCAGGTCAGTCTGTTGGTTGTTGCAAAGGAATACTGACCACTGTATTAGGTCAGTCTGTAGGTTGATGTAAAGGAATACTGACCAATGTATTAGGTCAGTCTGTTGGTTGTTGCAAAGGAATACTGACCACTGTATTAGGTCAGTCTGTTGGTTGTTGCAAAGGAATACTGACCACTGTATTAGGTCAGTCTGTTGGTTGTTGCAAAGGAATACTGACCACTGTATTAGGTCAGTCTGTTGGTTGTGAAGGAATACTGACCAGTGTATTAGGTCAGTCTGTTGGTTGTTGCAAAGGAATACTGACCACTGTATTAGGTCAGTCTGTTGGTTGTTGTGAAGGAATACTGACCACTGTATTAGGTCAGTCTGTTGGTTGTTGTGAAGGAATACTGACCACTGTATCAGGTCAGTCTGTTGGTTGTTGCAAAGGAATACTGACCACTGTATTAGGTCAGTCTGTAGGTTGATGTAAAGGAATACTGACCAATGTATTAGGTCAGTCTGTTGGTTGTTGCAAAGGAATACTGACCACTGTATTAGGTCAGTCTGTTGGTTGTTGCAAAGGAATACTGACCACTGTATTAGGTCAGTCTGTTGGTTGTTGCAAAGGAATACTGACCACTGTATTAGGTCAGTCTGTTGGTTGTGAAGGAATACTGACCAGTGTATGAGGTTATGCATGAATACCTTGTAGTTTACCCACTATTCTTACTTTAAATGCTGGTGTCATTTTCTGATCGATTCACACAGGGTGCTCTTGTTAGTCTCTTTTACTTGGATACCATTTGGCTCATCATTTCTAGATTGTGAATTTATGATCCAAGATGAACAGAAAGTTGTACATAGGTAGCTCCCAGTAGCAGCAGGTCTATATTTCTAGTTGCAGCTTACAGCGCATTTTGCAAAGGGCATATGCTAACTTGCAACATGTTCTTGCTAGCAGACGGGTGAAACAATGCAATTACCTTGTTTACTTAGGATACATATTTGGTTTGCCAAATGTAGTTGTGTTTGCAATAGATTTTATGCTAAAATGCTTCACGAGATTTTGCCAGGGAAGAAGTTTCTAAAGCAAGTGGTCCTCAGCTATTTTTGTATCTTCTATCTCTCTTGCAGATAAACGATGCTAAAGAGCATGATACCTTTCCAATCTTATTAGCTTTTAGTAGCAAATGAGTGGGCCAGCAAGTCTAGTCCATTATCAATGTAAACATGATTGTTTAGGAAATAAATTCAACACAAGTTCATCCAAAGCAGCTTTTTTAATTTCCAGTTGTTTGTACAATGCTAATGATGGGACTGATCTACTCCATAAACCCCTTGCAATACGCCTTATATTGATATAGAAAGATGCAAGTTATCATAAACAACACATCTTTTGCTGCCAGGCAAACCCTGAAACCAACTCTTTCACTGAGCGCAAGTTCTCATGGAATCATACCATGTGGTCTTACTGATGGAAAACTAAGTTGTTGTTTTTCTTTGATTCTCTTTAGTGGTTTATTGAGCTGAAGGATATCAAAGAGTACAAGACGAAGAAAGATATCTTCATGTTGGCTGAATATGGTAAGTACAGGCAATAGAGAGGTTTCGCAGATAAAGATACGGATATGATAACCTTATCCGTTCTTGTCAGCCTCGTGTTGGATTTTGTTTCATCTTAGGACATTTCATCCTCGGCAGTCAAAAGAAGATGTCCACCTGAAGACAGCATCATAATGCTCTGATCAGGCTTTGATATCTTTGTAACTTTTGTCTCCAGAAGTAATCAGAGCATACTATTATCGGAAAACCTTTCCGTATTGTGACCCACTCTGTGAAAATGAGTCCGAGATTAAGGGACAGTTCAATGTGGAAAATATAATTATTCCCCCCCCCCACTTGTTTGCATGGTAAACTTTCAGAACACTTATTTTAAGGCAATAAAGCTATGAATACAGTAGTTTTGTGATCATACTTACATGTATGTCTTATTTGTATCCCTTTGTTGCGAAATGGTAGTTTAAAACAGCACTTACTTTTAATTTGTTAAACAAAAAAATCGTTATTGGCTAATTTCAAACGGGAGTAACTCAGCAACGCGATACACCCAATTATTACAGAGCGGGTCACATTTTTGTTATTCTTGTCAACAAATCTTTACTGTCACATGAAGTTCACATCCATTTGCAATTATCTTACCTGGTTAGGAGTGTCACATGAAGTTCACATCCATTTGCAATTATCTTACCTGGTTAGGAGTGTCACATGAAGTTCACATCCATTTGCAACTATCTTACCTGGTTAGGAGTGTCACATGAAGTTCACATCCATTTGCAATTATCTTACCTGGTTAGGAGTGTCACATGAAGTTCACATCCATTTGCAATTATCTTACCTGGTTAGGAGTGTCACATGAAGTTCACATCCATTTGCAATTATCTTACCTGGTTAGGAGAAAAAGCTGTACAATGATTTTCTTTTGAATAGAATAAAAGGTCTGTGTAGAGTTGGGGAGAATTCTTGTTTTCATTGTGGATGTTAAAGGGTCTCTGTACTTTTTGTGACAAAAAACACAATGTCTACAGATTTACACTCAACTTACACAGTTTGAAGATAATGATAGTAGAAAACTTCCCTGATAATATTAGTTGCTGAGGTGCTGTAGTTTTTGATAAATGAGTTAAACAATGTCATGAATATAATTTTCGTCTCAGTGATCATGAGACGAAAAATTTATTTTAGCATGTAAAAACATATTTGCATGACATTGTTTTACTCATTTCTCAAAAACTACAGCACTTCAGCAACTAATTTTTTCAGGGAAGCTTTCGACTATCATTATCTTCATACTGTGTAAGTTTAATGTAAATCTGTGGACATTGTGTTTGGGATACAACAAGTACCCCAATCCTTTAAGTGAAGAAATAAAGGCATGATTGTCTTGGAGTAAAACATTGGGTTTGATTCTGCATCATAATAATAATAATAATAATAATAATAATAATAATAATAATAATAATAATAATAACCAATTCTTATATAGCCCATTTTACAATAATCGTATCAATGCGCTTTACATTGATGTAAGCAGTTAGCGCTCACTGATGTGTTGGTTTATTAATTTTTGTTGGTTAATAAATTCTGAGGTTTGTGTTTAATTCTCTCCCTTTTTGTTTTGTATCACAGACCCAAAGCAGAAGAGCACTGTTCGCCACAAGTTCCAGTCTAACATGGCGCATGACATTGGTTACGCTATGCTGTGTGTGTTTTCCTACATAGCAGCTGCCAAGAGTGCCGACAGCTACACACGCAAAGAGTTAGAAGCAAGAATGGCTGGCAGAAGGCGCCAATTTCTCCACTCTCCTTAAGAAAGAAAACACAATATTGGAGAATCTACAAATAGATCAATATCTTTAGAAAAACAAAAACTTTGTTTGTTTTCGTTTGATAAGCCCTTGTATGTTTCCAAACTGTGCATTGGTGACATTGTGTAGAATACATGAGCCCATTATAGCATTACTCCTGCCTGTATTGTATATCTATTAATGTGAATAGTACTGATAGGTCAGTGAGTAGGAGCATGGAAGGAGGGTGGCAGAATCAATGTCTTTTCATCGCTAGTGGTCATTACATATTGTTGCCCAATTTTGTCTTTGTATCTAAGCAGTTTTTATTACGACGCATCCTGGATTGGTGTTTAAGCCAACACTCACACAAGGCTTGCTCTAAAGATGTTTACAATATAAGCTATGATGACTCTAAACTGGATGACAAGTCGTTAGGCGCTGCCTACAAGTAGTTAGGCACTGCCTATTTGTCTGCCGTTCATGCAACAGTCACAGTGCGATGTTACACATGCAACAGTCGTTACTACACACCGCGCTTAACAATTACCGTCTTGACTTCAAGACTATGATGACTCCAGCATTTGGAACTTGATAATTGCACTTTAAAACACACTGCATGAAAACACCACCCGAACAAAGATCTGCTAATAAGTTGGTAGAGCGCTGGTGTCAGATGCAATCGTGTCCACCAGGCGATGCTGTCCGCTCCAGACACTTTTGCATAGTATGCAATCGTGTCCGTGGCTATGCAAAACCGTAGGACGTACCTGTATACATGTATGTGTGTCAATGTACATGTGTGTGCATAAGCTACCGAACCTGCATGCACTGACTGATGTGTGCACATGCAGCATGGAGATTCACATTGCAAAATTCTTTGCTTGATTTCACGGCTGTCAAAAAAATAGTGACACATTCTTAAACTGTCGGTTAAAACCTTGCAGGGTCGTGGCTGTCAGCTCGGGCCTTAACGCAAAGCCACGGCTCTGGCAGTTTTAAACAACAGTTTAAGAAATTGCGCTACCCTTTTATTCCCTTATTCAAAACCAGCCGGCGGACGGTTTTGCATATGCACGCAATAACGTCCTTGGATATGTATTGCATAGATGATATAATTGCATGCGACACCAGCACATTGATTCAGAGGCTGCAGTGATTTTCCCATGCAGTTTATTAATGGATCATTTATTTCTATTCAACAAATAGTGGTTTGTACTGAAAGACCCTTCACATGATATTGAAGGTTGTAGTTTTTCATTTTGCACATGAATCAAGGTAGAGTTAATTTTTTTCAACTTGGATATTTTAAACCCAAACTTTTCCTGCGTCTAATGCCTGTTAGGAAAGCTCAAGTGTTCGTTGGATGATGTTGTCATAGATCCATTGATGAATTCAAACAAACCCGTTTTCTTATACCATCCTTTTATTGTTAGAATTGTTGATACACGTACATCAACTACACCTACAATGCCAAGTTTAACAAATGATGGTATGCTATAGCATGGTAGGAGTCATCTTCAAATGGTGTTAATGCTAAAAGATAACAGTAGTTGAAATTAATTTAAATGTGTAGGATATATAAGATTTATTAGTAAAGCTATTTTATTTCCCACCACGACTTTCTGACTTTCTGACCTTCTGGACCTGCAAATAGAGTCTTGTCATTGAAGGCTTTTAAAGTGTCGTGGTCGAGTGGTTAAGAGCACCAAATTCAAACTCTATTGTTTCTGAGTAGAGTGTGGGTTCGAATCCCTAGCTGTGACATTTGTGTCCTTAAGCAAGACACTTGACCATTGCTTCGTCCTTCGGATGGGACGTAAAGCCGTTGGTCCCATGTGTTGTGTAATGCATGTAAAAGAACCCAGTGCACTTTTCAAAAAGAGAAGGGGTTCGCCCCGGGGTTCCTGGCTGTGGTTGTTGTATGCGCCGTAGCACCTTGTAAACCCTTATAAGGTGCTAAATAATTGGGTCTCACAATTCATCACTGCAATTACCTATCTTTCTGAAAGTTTATATATGCGCCTTGAGTACCTTGTTTGGTAGATACAATGTACGTGCGCTAGATAAGACTTTGATATTATTATTATTATTATTATGTTGAATCTTTACTTCACCATATATAAATTTAGTTAACAATGTTGGAATGCTCTTATTGGGACAACTTTCTAGGATCTAGTTATAAATTATTTTTCTTTTATACTAATTGAAGATTATACTGTTCCCAATCATGCTTTGTTTCTTTAATAAACCTCTATACAGGCCCCAAGGCTTTTTGTATCCCAATGTTAAAAAAGATTATTTAGACTAAAAGCATTCCTTTCTTTGTGGCAACAACGAGTATTGTTATCAAAGTTCTGGATTCTGTTATGTTTTCTTATAATAGCAGGTGTAATTATCCAATTAATTGTACCATAACTTTAAGTGCTGTAGTGGATTAGTGTATTATGTAGGTCCCTTCAGATAATCTAAACATTTCAAACAAATTTTGCTTTTGTTTTATGGTTAGATATAACGACTCAAATACTAAATATATTACACAGGTGTAATTCAATTTCGTGAAATCATGCAGTGCAGCAGATCGCTTCATGTATTCCATGTCCCGTTGACTCAATAAAAGCTTCCTGGATGTTATCACCTAGAACTATTACGGTTTAGTTTTCCGCTATCATCTCCCGTTACATCGTCTCCCGTAGCGGGAGACCAAACCGAGATAGTTCTAGGAGTACCTGGATGTATTGGGACAGTTTTTAAGGTAGTTTTCATTGTTAATGTGTAATGTGGGTAATGATTTCCCTGTATTAGTATTTGAGAAAGACTCTGCTAGGGTCGAAACCTCAGGCTATTAACCTTTGTTTTTGCATTTATACCATAGATCCAGTTAGCAACAGCTGATTCTATGTTCTCTGTTGTAAAACGACATTCATATTATATGTAGTTTTGTGATCACTGTTTATTAATCATTCACGAAACCATCTTTATTTAACCATACGGTTGTATTCATCTGTTGAGTTTTGCACCCACAACTAGACAACTAGTAAATGATGTTGTGCATGTACATCAAACTTGATATGTATCTAATGGCCTATATTTGTCCTTCGATAAACGAAACTGTTTCAGGGAATTATTCAATTGTTGACATAACTATCAACAATTTGTAGTCAAGAAGTAGATGCATTTCCCCCTAATTTCCCTTTAGAAAAGCACTAAACTTAAGCACTTGCAATAATATAATAAGCAAGCCAACTACTTTTTGTATTCACAGTGTCTGGTCGGGAGGGGCTGCAGGGCAGTTAACTTTTTATTTAACATGAAGCAAGTTCGTTGTTTACATATGTGCAATGTAATCAGTATTAACATATTCGTGTATAAAAATAGTACTAAGAAATTCCTTTGTCCTGGGTTTAAAATTGTTCTAGTTTATGTAATAAAAACGTCAAAACAAGATGATTTAATGTGAGAACAGTGTGCAGACTTGCTTTTGGTTTAGGTTTGTTTTTTGTTAGCCAACAACCTCGCTCCCAGCGGTGATCGATCTCGCCATGCCGTTTTAGCCTAGAGTACATATCCAAAAACTGTACCAGTCATTGAAACATTGAAACAAAGCTCAATTACTTCGGAAAACTAATAAGTTTAACCATGGAAGAGAAGGAGCTCAAACGATCCGCAAAACCGCAGAGTAATAAAAGAATACTCTGACAATGCCCCTGTCTGACCAGTGGACAAAGATAGGAGAACTCCAGCTGGACGGCCGATTAACAAGCAGGATTAGATCTCTTTGTACAGAAGGTGTGGTACCGCCAGTCAGCGCCGTTGCCTACGTGTAAAGTTGAATTACTGGAGACAAGAATTGTGACTAAACACGTTCTTATTTACCGTTTGTGGTGTTTCACGGAAATATCATGGCATATTTTTACATTTTATGTGACTTTCCTGTCACTAGCAGTGGTTCAAAATGTGGGTAGTAGCACACGAGGGTGGTTGGTATTCAATTCTGTTGTTTTTCTGTATTATATCCATACGACATACAACACCTTAGTTGAGTGAAGAACCAAGTGCGCACGCGCAAACTCACATACGCCAGGTCGCCCATTGTCTGTATAAGGTATGTGGGTGATTACGAGGTGTTGCTAAACGACCGCGGTACCACGGGTTCGACTTTTGAAGTCCCTTCGATTGAGCTCCTTCTCTTCCTTCCACCATGGTTTAACCATGGAGCAATAAACTAGCCATGGTTTAACAGAGTTTCATACTTAAAGGCAGTGGACACTATTGGTAATTGTCAAAGACTAGCCTTCACAGTTGGTGTATCTCAACATGTGCATAAAATAACAAACCTGTGAAAATTTGAGCTCAATCGATCATCAAAGTTGCGAGATAATAATGAAAGGAAAAAACACCTTTGTCACACGAAGTTGTATGGTTGATTTCGAGACCTCAAGTTCTAAACCTGAGGTCTCAAAATCAAATTCGTGGAAAATTACTTCTTTCTCGAAAACTATGGCACTTCAGAGGAGCCGTTTCTCACAATGTTTTATACCATCAACCTCTCCCCGTTACCTGTCACCAAGAAAGGTTTTTGCTAATAAATAGTTTGAGTAATTACCAATAGTGTCCACTGCCTTTAAATATGCCTTTTAACCAAATATACATTTATGAATAGACCTGTGGGCCCAATTTCATAAAGCTGCTTAAGCATAAAATTTTGCTTACGCAACAAAATCCTTGCTTAGTAAAATCAGATTACCAGCCAAGACTCCACTCAATTGTTATGCTAATAAATACCAGTCACAAGCAATGTATATGGCATGACATTTTTGCCAGTAGCATGTGGAAAATAAGCGAGCTATTTTCGTGCTTAAGCAAATTTTCTGCTTAAGCAGCTCTATGAAATTGGCCCCTGCTTGAACGAAAATGTCAAGTCGTGACCTTTGCTGGATTTCATTTAAAGGAACACGTTGCCTTGGATCGGTCGAGTTGGTCTTTGAAAAGCGTTTGTAACCGTTTTTATTGCATATGGGTAAAAAGATGTTGTAAAAGTAGAATACAAAGATCCACACAGATATGCCTTGAAATTGCACCGTTGTCCTTTTACCTCGTCGACTAACACGGTCGGCCATTTGTGGATAAATGCCCAGCCGTGTTAGTTCCCAAAGTAAAAGGAAAACCTTTTCGAGGCAAATTTGTGTGGATCCTTGTATTCTACTTTTAAAACATCTTTCCAACCATATGCATTTTATAACAAACGGTTATAAACGCTTTTTATAGACCAACTGGTCCGATGCAAGGCAACGTGTTCCTTTAAAGGCAGTGGACACTATTGGTAATTACTCAAAATAATTAATATCTTAAAACTTTTCTTGATTGCAGGTAATGGGGAGAGGTTGGTAGCATAAACAAATGTGAGAAACAGCTCCCTCTGAAGTGACGTAGTTTTCGAGAAAGAAGTAATTTTCGACGAACTTGATTTTGAGCTTTTGACGTCTCTTTTGCACCAAAAAGTTGTAATTCCCAAGGTTTTGCGAAGTTTGCATGCCTCCACACAGGAAAGTTGTTCAGGATGCTCAACTTGGTCGATTTGCACCGTCAAAATGCGATTTCCAGAGTTGACTTTTTGAAAAACAAGATGGCCGCTCGTCCATGTTCCCTGCCCGGGTAATAAACTTTTTAATTTTCGAGCCACCCCGAAAAGCCGAATGAGCGTGATTACTTCTTGCAAATACCCCACGCGAGTGTGCTGGTGCAAATTTGAACTCCGCCACTGTAACACTTGGCAGTAATCAACGATTATGGTAAAATTATGACGTCACTTTTGCACCAAAAAGTTGTAGTTCCCAAGGTTTTGCGAAGTTTGCATGCCTCCACACAGGAAAGTTGTTCAGGATGCTCAACTTGGTCAATTTGCACCGTCAAAACGCAATTTCCAGATTGGACTATTAGAAAAACAAGAAGGCCGCTCTTCCCTTTTCCCTGCCTAGGGAATAAACATTTAAACTGTTGAGCCACCCCTAAAAGCCGAATTTGCGTGATAACTTCTTGCGGTTACCCCACCCCAGTGTGCCTTTGCAAAATTTAACTCAGCAACTGTTATATTTTGGCGTTTATCAATGATTTTTAAGTAAAATTATGATGTCACTTTTGCACCAAAAAGTTGTAATTTCCATGGTTTTGCGAATTTTGCATGCCTCCACACAGGAAAGTTGTTCAGGATGCTCAACTTGGTCGATTTGCACTGTCAATATGTGATTTCTAGAGTTGACTTTTGAAAAACAAGATGGCAGCTCTTCCCTTTTCCCTGCAAGGGGAATCAACTTTTTCATTTTCGCGCCACCCTGAAAAGCCGAATTAGCGTGATTACTTCTTGCGGATAACCAACCCGAGTGTGCCGGTGCAAAAATAAACTTCACCACTGTTATATTTTAGCATTTATCAACGAATTTTGATCTAATTATGATGTCACTTTTGCACCAAAAAGTTGTAATTTCCAAGGTTTTGCATATTTTGCATGCCTCCACACAGAAAAGTTATTCAAGATGCTCAACTTGGTCAATTTGCACCGTCAAAACGCAATTTCCAGATTGGACTATTAGAAAAACAAGAAGGCCGCTCTTCCCTTTTCCCTGCCCAGGGAATAAACTTTTAAATTGTTGAGCCACCCCTAAAAGCCGAATTTGCGTAATAACTTCTTGCGGATACCCCACCCCAGTGTGTCTTTGCAAAATTTAACTCAGCAACTGTTATATTTTGGCGTTTATCAATGATTTTTAAGTAAAACTAGAGGTACATGTACAGTTTTTGTTTACTACAAAAACAAGGTGTTCGTGGTGAGTGAGTGAATGAAATGGTGACAACATTTACCTCATCAATCCAATGACTGGTTAAGGAGTTATGATTTGTTTACAAATTAAACACCAACTTCCGGTTTGCATCGGATAAAAGGTCAAATAGGGGTTACTTTTTATGTAGTGCGTGATAAGTTTATTAAGACCTTTTAAATGATGGATGGGTTGTAAAAATCCAATATTTGGTTTAGAAGTTATGATTTTTTCAAATATAAAGTTTCAACTTCCGTTTTGAACCGGAAGGTACTGTCAAATGAGGTCACACTTGGTAGCGTTGGTGATGTCTTTTGAGTTTTTTCTTTTGACGTATAGATGATAAAAATCAAATCATGTGGTTTAGGATTTTTTTATTTTTCAAACATTATATATCAGTTTCCAACTTTAACTGGAGGTCAAGGTCAAACAGGGTCGCATATTGTATAGCACGTGATAAGTCTATTAAGACCTTTCAGATGATGCATAGATTGAAAAAATCCAATGTATGGTTCAGATGTTATGATTTTTTTCAAATATTAAACATCCGGTTTTAACCGGAAGACAATTTTGTCAGGTCACAAATTATAGCGTTAGTAATGTTTTTCAAAGCCTTATCTGACGACGTTCAGATAATAAACAACTAATTTCTGGTTCTGGAGTAATATTTTTTCAAATGATTAACTGCATCTTCCTGTTTAACTGGAGGTCAAGGTTTAATAGTCAATGTTGTGTATCGTTTCTTAAGTTGTTACATACCTACCCAATGACGTATAAACATATAAAAAATCAAATGTGTGGTTGTGAAATTATTTTTCTTTGACCAATTATTTTCAACCTCTTGTTTGAACAAGAAGCCAAGTTTAAACTGATTTCATTTGTGTACATCCTGACTAGTTCATTAAAACCTTTCAGCTGATGTATGACTTGTAAACATTTTATAATTATGTGATGGACTATCTGAAGGTGTATAATGTATCTTATAACATCAATGCAAATGTATTCCTACTTGTAGTTTTGGTGCGAGACGTTGTTCATTATTACTCAACTATTGCGATTCACCGCGATTCACTCAGCGCTCGATGTTACTAAAAACGTTACAGCGCCCTCTTTCGCTGGACTAAAGAGAGCACTTTTGGGAATTCCCGCGCTTGCACTGGATAGCGTACATAGCGTGCGTTGTTGATCAAAATGGGGTAAACGCGTGGGTCAACAGGTGCTTTGACGTCCCTTTTCGACTGATGTAAAGGTCAAAATTTTGTTATTTCTGTGCAAAAGATTGAGCGGGATTGCTGTTTTACAATCTGAAATAAAAATTACGTTGAAATGATCAGTAGTTTTAAAAACATGAATACGATAAGATTTTATGAAATTTTCAAATTTTGTTTTGCACTTGAAGTATTAAAACTATTTTACGTGTTCTGTGAAGCATTTGTCCAACTTTTAATGATCTATCCGATGATGTGTAGATTGTCAAAATCCGAATCATAGTTTTTGAGTTATGATTTTTATAAATATTAAACTTTGATCTAACGTAATTCAATTCCCGATGACGTCATAATGACGTAATTAAGTATGTGTTGTCTTGATACTGAGGTTCAACTATCTGTTGAGTTTCAATATTCCATTCAATCTCAATCTTGAGTTATTCCGTAGAAAAGCTCGAAAGTTGTTTTTTGACGAAAAAAACCCGAAGGTGAACTTCGACCCAGGGTAACGACCCGGATGCTAAGGTCGTACGATTTTGGCGTTAACTTTTCAAATGTTGCCCCAGTCTAGGTCTATCAGATGCGAAAACTTTGAACATCATAGCTTTCATATTCGTTGAGATACAGCAAAACGAAAATGGTCCCTTTTCAACTTTAAAAACCTTGCAATTTGAAAACTGTGCCGTCTTCGTATTGAGGTTCAATCGTCTGGTGAGTTTCAAGGTTCAGTTTGGCTTGAATCTTGAGTTATGCTGTAGATAAGAGTTGATGGTGAAGAAGAAGAAGAAGATGGAGAAGAGCTAGACATAGTGTTTTTTTGTTAATTACAAAAACACGGTGTTCGGTTGGACGTTACGTGATGACGTAGTTCAAAAACATTGAACCATAAAGATGTTTTTTATACAATGTGTCGTTATTTTATAGTTAAAGTTGTATCACACTTTTGAACGCCTTGTTTCTTCACAAATGCAATATGTTTGTGTGAGATTGGCATCAGTTTTTTTGTTTGCAACTTATGAAAGCCCTTTAAAAATCTAGCTCACCCCTGCACTTGATGCTGTACACAGATTTGATAATCAACAGCGCCCTCTTTGGTGTGCAAAAAGAGAGCGCTGTTGGGAATTCCCCCAAAAACTTTCGCGCCATATGATTTTTACAAATTTTAAACGTTGTTTTATTGTTATTTAATACCCGATAACGTCATTTTGAAGGTACAACTATCTGTTGAGTTTCAAGGTTCAATCTTGAGTTATGCCGTAGTTAAGCTCAAAAGTTGTTTTTAGTTTTGTACAAGCTTTACTTTTGTTTAAAAGCTCAAAAGTTGTTTTTTTCATGTAAAATACACGAAGGCGAACTTTGACCCAGGGTAACGACCCGGAAGTTAAGGTCGTACGATTTTGGCGTTAACTTTTCAAATATTGTCCAAGTCTTTATCTATCCGATGCTGAAATATGAACATCATAGCTTTTTTATTCGTTGAGATACAGCAATAAGCAAATGGTCATTTTTCAAAATTAAAAACCCTGTCATGACGTCATCAATGACGCCATCATTCCCAAAATATGGCGGTTTCTTCCACTCACTATTGCCTATGAACATAGTAAGTTTTAAGTTTGTACAAGCTTTACTTTTGTTTAAAAGCTCAAAAGTTGTTTTTTTTAATGTAAAATACACGAAGGCGAAATTTGACCCAGGGTAACGACCCGGAAGTTAAGGTCGTACGATTTTGGCGTTAACTTTTCAAATATTGTCCAAGTCTTTATCTATCCGATGCTGAAATATGAACATCATAGCTTTTCTATTCGTTGAGATACAGCAACAAGCAAATGGTCATTTTTCAAAATTAAAAACCCTGTCATGACGTCATCAATGACGTCATCATTCCAAAAAAGTGGCGGTTTATTCCACTCACTATTGCCTATGAACATAGTAAGTTTTAATTTTGTACAAGCTTTACTTTTGTTCAAATGTTGTCCAAGTCTTTATCTATTCGATGCCTAAGTATGAACATCATAGCTTTTATATTCGTTGAGATACAGCAACAAGCAAATGGTATTTTTTCAACATTAAAAACCTTGTCATGACGTCATTAATGACGTCATCATTCCAAAAAAGTGGCGGTTTCATCTACTCACTATTGCCTATGTACACAGTAAGTTTTAAGTTTGTACAAGGTTTACTTTTGTTTAAAATTGCTTGGGAAGGTTCAGAGGGAAAGAAGAACACGAGGAAAATTAAATCTATGAACAGATTGTTGATAGCTTTTTAATTTTCACAGAAAGTAAAAGTGTAAATCTATTACATTTATACCTTTCTTTGCAGAGAAAATAAATGCTAAGGTTAATACTTATTAAAGCGATGTATTTTATTAGTAAAGAGCTAACTATGTGCAAAGTTTGAAGGTTTTGTGATCCTTGTGATGTTTAACTCAAGAGTAAACTTCTTAAAAGGTTAACTGGATTTGGGGAAACTTTATACGAAACAACAGTTTACTAATTTTAGACTTGTGAAGTAAATAACTGTAAAAGACTTATTTATTAAGTATTACAGAGGTTTCGCAAGTGTACGACACGGGTACAGATACAACTACGATAACTGGGATGCACGTTAGATTTTGTTAGGCATTAAATAAACACTTATTTTGAAAAGCAATGATTTTCACACAAAGCTTTACCGTGTAGCGCGCTAAACACTGCCGTGAGTGCCGGTTAGAAACACCCTTCACGAGTCGATGTCACGAATCCACTTCCCGGTGTTTGATCAAACATAACCAATGTTCGTCTTTTTCTGGTTTCATTTTCTCACATAATTAAAAGTCATACGAATCACTGAAGTAGGTGGCCATCTCAGCGAAGCTTCGTCTTTAATTCCGTTTTGATAATTAAGCCATGAGAAGGGCGAACAGGGGAACAATTTGACGCCGAATATGAGCGGACTTCAATTGTAAAATGTTGGTACACCATTAAACTAGCACTACGCTGTAAGTACAATGACCAGAGACTTGTCAAAACATGAATGGAAATCACGCGTACAGTCAAACGATGCACTATTCCGAGCAGAACACACAGGCCTCGTGGACTGATAAAGGTGTGATCAATGGAGCGGAACGGCCAGCCAAAGCGCTTTTGCAGTGTACGCAGTTATCACGCGGGTCAACACATCCGTGGGCTTTATCGTCCGATTTCGACCAGAGTTTCAGGTCAAATTGGTATCATCTTTGTGGGAAAGTTTGAGCAGGATCACTCATCTATAACGGGATGCAAAATTTATGTTGAAATGTTACGTAGTTTTAGAGATCAAAATTTGAAAAATTGTTCAACTTTTGGTTTGAACCGGAAGTCAAGGTCAAATGGGGTCATTTTGTGTGTAGCGTTTTTTGAAGTTTGATCGACCTGTCCGATGATATGTAGATTGTCAAAATCCACCATGTGGTTCAGGAGTTATGATTTCTTTATAATATTTAACTTTGATTTGTTGTAATTCAAAACCTGATGACGTCATCATGACATCATTACGTTTGTGTGGTCTTATTATTAAGGTTCAATTGTCTGATGAGTTTCAATGTTAAATTCCATATCAATCTTGAGTTATGACAACAAATTGTCTTTTTTTACAAAAAAACACACAAAACACAAAGGCAGAGTTTGACCTTCTCAGATCATGCTGCAATTCAACCAGTCACTTCAGCACACCTATGTTTCTTGGTAAAAAACTAATCTCAGCTCGATCTGAGCAATTTTGAAATATTTCTTCTCCGATCACGCTGAGAATCAGCCATTTGCTTCAAAATATCCATGTTTCTTGGTACAAAACTAATCTAAGCACGAACTGAGCAAATTTAAAATATTTCTTCTCAGATCACGCTGCGATTCAACCAGTCGCTTCAGAACACCCATGTTTCTTGGTAGAAAACTAATCTAAGCTCGATCTGAACAATTTTAAAAAAAATCTTCTCAGACCATGATGCGATTCAACCACTCGCTTCAGGACACCCATGTTTCTTCGTACAAAACTAATCTAAGCTCGATCTGAACAATTTAAAAAAAATTCTTCTCAGACCATGATGCGATTCAACCAGTCGCTTCAAGCACACCCATGTTTCTTCGTACAAAACTAATCTAAGCACGAACTGAGCAAATTTGAACTATTTCTTCACAGATCACGCTGCGATTCAACCAGTCGCTTCGATCTGAACAATATAAAAAAAATTCTTCTCAGATCATGCTGCAATTCAACAAGTCGCTTCAGCACACCTATGTTTCTTGGTAGAAAACTAATCTCAGCTCGATCTGAGCAATTTTGAAATATTTCTTCTCCGATCACGCTGCGATGCAACCATTCGCTTCAGAACACCAATGTTTCTTGGTAGAAAACTAATCTAAGCTCGATCTGAACAATTTAAAAATAAATCTTCTCAGACCATGATGCGATTCAACCAGTCGCTTCAGGACACCCATGTTTCTTGGTACAAAACTAATCTAAGCACGAACTGAGCAAATTTAAAATATTTCTTCACAGATCACGCTGCGATTCAACCAGTCGCTTCAGCACACCCATGTTTCTTGGTAGAAAATTAATCTAATCTCGATCTGAACAATTTAAAAAGAATTCTTCTCAGACCACGATGCGATTCAACCAGTCGCTTCAGCACACCCATGTTTCTTGGTAGAAGTTAATCTAAGCTCGATCTGAGCAATTTTGAAATATTTATTCTCCGATCACGCTGAGAATCAGGCATTTGCTTCAAAATATCCATGTTTCTTGGTACAAAACTACTCTAAGCTCGATCTGAACAATTTAAAAAAAAATTCTTCTCAGATACTGCTGCAATTCAACCAGTCACTTCAGCACACCTATGTTTCTTGGTAAAAAACTAATCTCAGCTCGATCTGAGCAATTTTGAAATATTTCTTCTCCGATCACGCTGAGAATCAGCCATTTGCTTCAAAATATCCATGTTTCTTGGTACAAAACTAATCTAAGCACGAACTGAGCAAATTTAAAATATTTCTTCTCAGATCACGCTGCGATTCAACCAGTCGCTTCAGAACACCAATGTTTCTTTGTAGAAAACTAACTTAAGCTCGATCTGAGCAATTTTGAAATATTTCTTCTCCGATCACGCTGAGAATCAGCCATTTGCTTCAAAATCTCCATAATTCTTGGTACAAAACTAATCTAAGCACGAACTGAGCAAATTTAAAATATTTCTTCACAGATCACGCTGCGATTCAACCAGTCGTTTCAGAACACCAATGTTTCTTGGTAGAAAACTAATCTAAGCTCGATCTGAACAATTTCAAAAAAATCTTCTCAGATCATGCTGCAATTCAACTAGTCGCTTCAGCACACCTATGTTTTTTGGTAAAAAACTAATCTCAGCTCGATCAGAGCAATTTAAAAATAGTTCTTCTCAGATCATGCTGCAATTCAACAAGTCGCTTCAGCACACCCATGTTTCTTGGTAGAAAATTAATCTAAGCTCGATCTGAGCAATTTTGAAATATTTGTTCTCCGATCACGCTGAGAATCAGCCATTTGCTTCAAAATATCCATGTTTCTTGGTACAAAACTACTCTAAGCTCGATCTGAACAATTTAAAAAAAAAATTCTTCTCAGATCATGCTGCAATTCAACAAGTCGCTTCAGCACACCCATGTTTCTTCGTACAAAACTAATCTAAGCACGAACTGAGCAAAAAAAAATTCTTCTCAGATCATGCTGCAATTCAACCAGTCACTTCAGCACACCTATGTTTCTTGGTAGAAAACTAATCTAAGCTCGATCTGAACAATTTAAAAAAAATTCTTCTCAGACCATGATGCGATTCAACCAGTCGCTTCAGCACACCCATGTTTCTTCGTACAAAACTAATCTAAGCTCGATCTGAACAATTTAAAAAAAATTCTTCTCAGATCATGCTGCGATTCAACCAGTCGCTTCAGCACACCCATGTTTCTTCGTACAAAACTAATCTAAGCTCGATCTGAACAATTTAAACAAAAATTCTTCTCAGATCATGCTGCAATTCAACCAGTCACTTCAGCACACCTATGTTTCTTGGTAGAAAACTAATCTAAGCTCGATCTGAACAATTTCAAAAAAATCTTCTCAGATCATGCTGCAATTCAACTAGTCGCTTCAGCACACCTATGTTTTTTGGTAAAAAACTAATCTCAGCTCGATCAGAGCAATTTAAAAATAGTTCTTCTCAGATCATGCTGCAATTCAACAAGTCGCTTCAGCACACCCATGTTTCTTGGTAGAAAATTAATCTAAGCTCGATCTGAGCAATTTTGAAATATTTCTTCTCCAATCACGCTGAGAATCAGCCATTTGCTTCAAAATATCCATGTTTCTTGGTACAAAACTACTCTAAGCTCGATCTGAACAATTTAAAAAAAAATTCTTCTCAGATCATGCTGCAATTCAACAAGTCGCTTCAGCACACCCATGTTTCTTCGTACAAAACTAATCTAAGCACGAACTGAGCAAATTTAAAAAAAATTCTTCTCAGATCATGCTGCAATTCAACCAGTCGCTTCAGCACACCCATGTTTCTTCGTACAAAACTAATCTAAGCTCGATCTGAACAATTTAAAACTCATCTCAGACCATGATGCGATTCAGCCATGCGCTTCAGGACTCCCATGTTTCTTCGTACAAAACTAATCTAAGCTCGATCTGAACAATTTAAAAATAGTTCTTCTCAGATCATGCTGCAATTCAACAAGTCGCTTCAGCACACCCATGTTTCTTGGTAGAAAATTAATCTAAGCTCGATCTGAGCAATTTTGAAATATTTGTTCTCCAATCACGCTGAGAATCAGCCATTTGCTTCAAAATATCCATGTTTCTTGGTACAAACTACTCTAAGCTCGATCTGAACAATTTTAAAAAAAATTCTTCTCAGATCATGCTGCAATTCAACAAGTCGCTTCAGCACACCCATGTTTCTTCGTACAAAACTAATCTAAGCACGAACTGAGCAAAAAAAAATTCTTCTCAGATCATGCTGCAATTCAACCAGTCACTTCAGCACACCTATGTTTCTTGGTAGAAAACTAATCTAAGCTCGATCTGAACAATTTAAAAAAAATTCTTCTCAGACCATGATGCGATTCAACCAGTCGCTTCAGCACACCCATGTTTCTTCGTACAAAACTAATCTAAGCTCGATCTGAACAATTTAAAAAAAATTCTTCTCAGATCATGCTGCGATTCAACCAGTCGCTTCAGCACACCCATGTTTCTTCGTACAAAACTAATCTAAGCTCGATCTGAACAATTTAAACAAAAATTCTTCTCAGATCATGCTGCAATTCAACCAGTCACTTCAGCACACCTATGTTTCTTGGTAGAAAACTAATCTAAGCTCGATCTGAACAATTTCAAAAAAATCTTCTCAGATCATGCTGCAATTCAACTAGTCGCTTCAGCACACCTATGTTTTTTGGTAAAAAACTAATCTCAGCTCGATCAGAGCAATTTAAAAATAGTTCTTCTCAGATCATGCTGCAATTCAACAAGTCGCTTCAGCACACCCATGTTTCTTGGTAGAAAATTAATCTAAGCTCGATCTGAGCAATTTTGAAATATTTGTTCTCCAATCACGCTGAGAATCAGCCATTTGCTTCAAAATATCCATGTTTCTTGGTACAAACTACTCTAAGCTCGATCTGAACAATTTTAAAAAAAATTCTTCTCAGATCATGCTGCAATTCAACAAGTCGCTTCAGCACACCCATGTTTCTTCGTACAAAACTAATCTAAGCACGAACTGAGCAAATTTAAAAAAAATTCTTCTCAGATCATGCTGCAATTCAACCAGTCGCTTCAGCACACCCATGTTTCTTCGTACAAAACTAATCTAAGCTCGATCTGAACAATTTAAAACTCATCTCAGACCATGATGCGATTCAGCCATGCGCTTCAGGACTCCCATGTTTCTTCGTACAAAACTAATCTAAGCTCGATCTGAACAATTTAAAAATAGTTCTTCTCAGATCATGCTGCAATTCAACAAGTCGCTTCAGCACACCCATGTTTCTTGGTAGAAAATTAATCTAAGCTCGATCTGAGCAATTTTGAAATATTTGTTCTCCAATCACGCTGAGAATCAGCCATTTGCTTCAAAATATCCATGTTTCTTGGTACAAACTACTCTAAGCTCGATCTGAACAATTTTAAAAAAAATTCTTCTCAGATCATGCTGCAATTCAACAAGTCGCTTCAGCACACCCATGTTTCTTCGTACAAAACTAATCTAAGCACGAACTGAGCAAATTTAAAAAAAATTCTTCTCAGATCATGCTGCAATTCAACCAGTCGCTTCAGCACACCCATGTTTCTTCGTACAAAACTAATCTAAGCTCGATCTGAACAATTTAAAACTCATCTCAGACCATGATGCGATTCAGCCATGCGCTTCAGGACTCCCATGTTTCTTCGTACAAAACTAATCTAAGCTCGATCTGAACAATTTAAAAAAAAATCTTCTCACATCATGCTGCAATTCAACAAGTCGCTTCAGCACACCTATGTTTCTTGGTAAAAAACTAATCTCAGCTCGATCTGAACAATTTAAACAAAAATCTTCTCAGATCATGCTGCAATTCAACAAGTCGCTTCAGCACACCTATGTTTCTTGGTAGAAAACTAATCTAAGCTCGATCTGAACAATTTAAAACTCATCTCAGACCATGATGCGATTCAACCATGCGCTTCAGGACTCCCATGTTTCTTCGTACAAAACTAATCTAAGCTCGATCTGATCCAATTTAAAAAAAATTCTTCTCACATCATGCTGCAATTCAACAAGTCGCTTCAGCACACCTATGTTTCTTGGTAAAAAACTAATCTCAGCTCGATCTGAGGAATTTAAAAATATTTCTTCTCGGATAATGCTGCAATTCAACAAGTCGCTTCAGCACACCTATGTTTCTTGGTAGAAAACTAATCTAAGCTCGATCTGAACAATTTAAAAAAAATTCTTCTCAGACCATGATGCGATTCAACCAGTCGCTTCAGCACACCCATGTTTCTTCGTACAAAACTAATCTAAGCTCGATCTGAACAATTTAAAAAAAATTCTTCTCAGATCATGCTGCGATTCAACCAGTCGCTTCAGCACACCCATGTTTCTTCGTACAAAACTAATCTAAGCTCGATCTGAACAATTTAAACAAAAATTCTTCTCAGATCATGCTGCAATTCAACAAGTCACTTCAGCACACCTATGTTTCTTGGTAGAAAACTAATCTAAGCTCGATCTGAACAATTTAAAAAAATCTTCTCAGATCATGCTGCAATTCAACTAGTCGCTTCAGCACACCTATGTTTTTTGGTAAAAAACTAATCTCAGCTCGATCAGAGCAATTTAAAAATAGTTCTTCTCAGATCATGCTGCAATTCAACAAGTCGCTTCAGCACACCCATGTTTCTTGGTAGAAAATTAATCTAAGCTCGATCTGAGCAATTTTGAAATATTTGTTCTCCAATCACGCTGAGAATCAGCCATTTGCTTCAAAATATCCATGTTTCTTGGTACAAACTACTCTAAGCTCGATCTGAACAATTTTAAAAAAAATTCTTCTCAGATCATGCTGCAATTCAACAAGTCGCTTCAGCACACCCCTGTTTCTTCGTACAAAACTAATCTAAGCACGAACTGAGCAAATTTAAAAAAAATTCTTCTCAGATCATGCTGCAATTCAACCAGTCGCTTCAGCACACCCATGTTTCTTCGTACAAAACTAATCTAAGCTCGATCTGAACAATTTAAAACTCATCTCAGACCATGATGCGATTCAGCCATGCGCTTCAGGACTCCCATGTTTCTTCGTACAAAACTAATCTAAGCTCGATCTGAACAATTTAAAAAAAATTCTTCTCACATCATGCTGCAATTCAACAAGTCGCTTCAGCACACCTATGTTTCTTGGTAAAAAACTAATCTCAGCTCGATCTGAACAATTTAAACAAAAATCTTCTCAGATCATGCTGCAATTCAACAAGTCGCTTCAGCACACCTATGTTTCTTGGTAGAAAACTAATCTAAGCTCGATCTGAACAATTTAAAACTCATCTCAGACCATGATGCGATTCAACCATGCGCTTCAGGACTCCCATGTTTCTTCGTACAAAACTAATCTAAGCTCGATCTGATCAATTTAAAAAAAATTCTTCTCACATCATGCTGCAATTCAACAAGTCGCTTCAGCACACCTATGTTTCTTGGTAAAAAACTAATCTCAGCTCGATCTGAGGAATTTAAAAATATTTCTTCTCGGATAATGCTGCAATTCAACAAGTCGCTTCAGCACACCTATGTTTCTTGGTAGAAAACTAATCTAAGCTCGATCTGAACAATTTAAAAAAAATTCTTCTCAGACCATGATGCGATTCAACCAGTCGCTTCAGCACACCCATGTTTCTTCGTACAAAACTAATCTAAGCTCGATCTGAACAATTTAAAAAAAATTCTTCTCAGATCATGCTGCGATTCAACCAGTCGCTTCAGCACACCCATGTTTCTTCGTACAAAACTAATCTAAGCTCGATCTGAACAATTTAAACAAAAATTCTTCTCAGATCATGCTGCAATTCAACCAGTCACTTCAGCACACCTATGTTTCTTGGTAGAAAACTAATCTAAGCTCGATCTGAACAATTTCAAAAAAATCTTCTCAGATCATGCTGCAATTCAACTAGTCGCTTCAGCACACCTATGTTTTTTGGTAAAAAACTAATCTCAGCTCGATCAGAGCAATTTAAAAATAGTTCTTCTCAGATCATGCTGCAATTCAACAAGTCGCTTCAGCACACCCATGTTTCTTGGTAGAAAATTAATCTAAGCTCGATCTGAGCAATTTTGAAATATTTGTTCTCCAATCACGCTGAGAATCAGCCATTTGCTTCAAAATATCCATGTTTCTTGGTACAAACTACTCTAAGCTCGATCTGAACAATTTTAAAAAAAATTCTTCTCAGATCATGCTGCAATTCAACAAGTCGCTTCAGCACACCCCTGTTTCTTCGTACAAAACTAATCTAAGCACGAACTGAGCAAATTTAAAAAAAATTCTTCTCAGATCATGCTGCAATTCAACCAGTCGCTTCAGCACACCCATGTTTCTTCGTACAAAACTAATCTAAGCTCGATCTGAACAATTTAAAACTCATCTCAGACCATGATGCGATTCAGCCATGCGCTTCAGGACTCCCATGTTTCTTCGTACAAAACTAATCTAAGCTCGATCTGAACAATTTAAAAAAAATTCTTCTCACATCATGCTGCAATTCAA